>NW_024384144.1:0-22242 GCF_016835505.1 Polypterus senegalus
TTTTAACTGGCTCTGTATTACTGGGAAGGGGGAGCGTATGTGTGGTGTGTATGTGTGTGTATGTGAGTGCTGCATGTGTGTGCTCTATAATTCTCTGGCCCCAGTTACCCTGTTTGATAAGCAGGCCCAGTTTTTGAATGAATGGTTTTACCTGACCTGCTGAGAAGAAGTTGACTTATTGACCAATAGAACACTGTCAAAACATTATTTGTGCCTTTTTAACCAGGCAGCATCCTTAAGCATGTTGCTGCAGAGGCAGCAGTAATTTTGCCGCAGCAGCAGTACTTTTTATCTGGGTTCATGACATTGCCATACCAGTCAGTGTATTTTGTCACAGTGTTCTCACTGCTTCCTTGCTGTCACTAGCTAACTCTCTAAATATGAGGGCAAGGGGCAAAACCATTCTGACTAGTTATTTAGATTTATTGAATATTCACATTCCTGTTGAACTGACACAATACAAAGGTTGGTTTCTGTCTCATGCCCATGTTATAAACTCTGATAACCCACTACTCTTCTAACTGTGTCCTTGTGTTGAATTAATCATACTAAAACGAGAAAGAGGAAATTAAAGCACCACCTGTTCTCAATGGCCACCACCCTTGTATTGGAAAATTCAGACTGTGAAGTAGAGATAACATTTAAGTTTACAAACTGCAATGTACTCAAAGCAACTCACAGGAGTTAAGGTTGCTTACCAAAGTTTGTTAAGTTTAAGATAGGAGACCACCAACACTTTAGGATCTTGAGGATGGCAAGCAGACACCAACAAAATAATCAGAAGCCAATAAGTCATAAATTCGAGTAGCATTTCAATAAAATGAGCAGAAATGTAGAAATCTGTATTAGGCTGAAGCAAATCTTAATAAAGTGTTGTCTGCCATTCTGGTATGTAGAGTGACAGATATATTTAGAAGACCTTTTTAAAAGCCCGGCCACATCATGGCCTCTCCTCAACAAGGTTTTAAAACTGCAATAAAGTGGTTCTGGCCCAATGTATCTTTGATATTCCCCCTAGTTAGATGGTGGTAGATACCATTTAACTAAAAAGACAGCAGTATTGATGCAGCTTAAGTGTAGTAAGATTACTTCTTTGCAGCTGGAAGCTTTAGGTTTATGTGGAAAAAAGTCAAACAATAAAACATCAGCATGCAAGATTGAAATCAAGTTGTGAGAACAGATGAAGTTTGCATGATTTCTCTTTATGAGTAATAAATCTCAAAGAGAGGATATGATAGCAAACCTAGGGTGACTTTCGAAACTGGTGGTAGTGTTTTTCAGGAGTTTAATAAATATACATCATGTATTTTGTTTGAAGAAATATAGCTAATATGTTCAATACAATAATATACCTGTAATGTGTTGAAATGGAAACTATGTTGCCTAGGCATCCATTTTTTATTAGAATTCCTATTTCACCACTTTTAAAATGAAACAGTTTACAGCAAAATATTTTTTGGGTTATGTTTTAAAAACTTGTTACAGATGGAACCAAATTGAATGCAAAATGCTTTATACTGTTAGCTTATTCTTTAAAGTCTGACCTACAACTACTATTCTCTTATTTGCTCCCGCATTGGGTGTTGTGTGTGTTTCAGAGAGAATTCAATACTAAAAGTGAACGAGCATGGTTATTGATCATGAAAATCACAGCTACTGAAATTATTGGAGGGATGAAATGTACACTAAATTCATGCAGATGTTACACTAGATGTTAAATGAGGTATTCTATATTTTTTTTTAGTCTGAATAGTATGGCACTAATCATACATATGAGGTCTCTAACATGACAGATAATAGTCCACATTTCTTTATTCTTTTTCTATTGAGCTTGCTTAAATGGCCATGTTGGTTACGTGGTTTTCATGTCTTGCTGAGCTGCCTGGCATGCCTGTCAAAGATATTCCCAACTTGACAGTATAGTCTATTTGTATTTCGAATTAATCAGACTTTCAATTTATAATATAGCTTTTCACGTTTATTTCCATCATTTCATTATAGAAGTTAACAAAGTGATATATTTGATAAATGCACCAGAACAGATGATTTGTGTTTTATGTGCTGTGTATTTCCTCTTGTATGAGTGTTATAGCTTCAGTGAAAGATTATAATCAACCTTTAAATGTTTTAAATAAATTATAAAGCATATATTATTATTACTTTGTATTAACTTAGCCACATTGTTTTTGCAAAAGAACTTACTTATCAGTACATTTGTGGTATTGGAAGGTAAAGGTATCTCATCGTCATCATTCTATCTGTTACAGACAAAGCTTTAACGTGATGTGGCGGACAGCTGGAGTCCCTTACCCCACTGGGATGCCCTCGACAGTGAAAGGACTTGGGGAGAGAGTTTATTCAGGGCATTACCTCCCCCACAGTGTTAGGTGTTAGCCCCCCTGGGTTACAGCGGTGCCTCAGACTCCACAGGGCTCCTTGAGAGATGGAAAGTTGGAGTGTGGAGCAGTCCTGCATGGTTCGTGGGCACCACTAGTGAGCTGCAGGTACAAGTTGAGCCCTGGTGGGAGTGCTGGAGTCTGCCAGAAGAAGGTTGTTGGACATCTGGAGCACTTATGGGTGCCCAAAAAAAGAGCCAGTCACCACTATTCCAATATTCCAGGAGCCAGGGTCGGGAGGAGGTGGGTTGGGTGGCAGGAGCACACTCTGCAGGCCACAGTGACAAACCAGTTTCTTTTGGTAAGCAGAATTTTTGTAAAGCTGCTACTCCAAGAGTCACTTCCAAAAATTATACCACATGAGGGCTTTCAAATTTTATGAATCGTTTACAAGTTTTGCATTCATTGGGAAACTACAAGTACTACAGGATCTTGCTTTGTGATTAACAATCATGTTTCAGGCTTAGAAAGTAATAGTCCTATAAAATATACAATGAATTATTGCTTGATTTTTTAGGTCCTCTTGAATAAAGGCATTTACAATACAATACAATACAGTTTATTTTTGTATAGCCCAAAATCACACAGGAAGTGCCGTGAATGGGCTTTAACAGGCCCTGCCTTTGACAGCCCCCAGCCTTGACTCTCTGAGAAGTCAAGGAAAAACTCCCTACAAAACCTTGTAGGAAAATGGAAGAAACCTCGGGAAAGGCAGTTCAAAGAGACCCTTTCCAGGTAGGTTGGCGTGCAGTAGGTGTCAAAAGTAGGGGTCAATACAATACAATATACACAACAGAACAATTCCTTAAGACAGCATAATAAAATTTTAGAATTACGGTTTAACAGTAGATGATATGACATAATTAGGTTTGGATATTTTAGAGTCCTGGAGACCTCATCCATCTAGCTGCATCTCCATTTGGCCATGCCAGGCTGAAACATTGCTCGATGAAAGGACCCTCTTTCCCATGATTCTGTGATCCTCCATCAGGGATGACTTTACCTTGGCAGGCAAACAACTTGGCAGGTGGGCCGTGGCACCAATGGCCACATTTGGGTACCGAGAAAGAAACAGAATAGGTGAGGTTAGTATTCAAATATAATTATCATGTTACTTATGTTATAGTGCTAATGACTAACAACAGAGATGCAGTATGTACAGTTAATCAGCAGCTCTAGTCAGGATATGCTAAACTGAAGTAGTGAGAATTCAGCGAGATTTAAAGGCTGAGACCGAGCATCTCTTATGGAAGCAGGAGACCATTCCACAGTTTAGGGGCCCTGTAACTAAAAGCTCGACCTCCACTGTTATTTTATTAATCCTGGAATCCTAAGCAGACCGCATCTTGAGATCTTAATGTCGCTCAGGTTTGTAAGTCATGATAAGTTCAGACAAGTAAGCCGGACCTTGGCGCGTTAATGCTTTATATGTTAAAAGGAGGATTTTGAAATCTGCCTAAATTTAACTGGGAGCCAGTGTAAAGATTTAAGAACTGGGGTTAGTGTTCATATTTTCTTGTTCTTGTAATAATTCTTGCAGCGGCATTTTGGATTAACTGGAGGCTGTATAGAGAACAGTTTGAACAGCCAGTGAACACCGCGATTGCAGTAGTCAATCCTACTAGAGATAAAATGCATGAATTAATTCTCACAATCCTGTTTATTTAGAAAGCTCTTAATTTCCTAATATTTTTAAGATGGAAAAAACAGGTTTTGGACGACTTTGTAATATGCGCTTTAAATGACATGCTAGAGTCAAGATAACCTCCTAGATTACGGGCTGATTCAGTAAAATTAATTGGGATTCCAACTGAGTTAAATGACGACAAAATATTGCTGTGATCAGCGTCATTCCTCCAACAATTAACATCTCTGTTTTATCTGTATTTAAAGACAAGTAGTTCTCATTCATCCATTCCTTTAATTCACTAACACAACTAATTAAAGACAACATCGGAGAAACTTCATTTGATTTAAATGAAAGGTATAACTGGGTGTCATCTGCATCACAGTGAAAATTAACATTATGTTTCCTAATGGAGATCCAGTGGAAGCATGTAAAGTGAAAACAGTAAAGGTCCCAGTACTGAGCCCTAGGGATTTCATATTCAACTTCTGTGTATAATGATGGAGTACTGTCAGCACATTTCTGTACATACTGCAATCGATTTGATAAATAGAACTGAACCAAGCAAGACGGGCCTGTAAGTCCAACATCGTTTTCTAGCCTGTGCAGTAAAATAGAATGGTCAATGGTGTCAAACGCTGCACTTAAGTCCAACAACATAATTACAGTGGAATTTCCTTCATCAGAGGATATCAGAATGTCATTTACAACCCGTGTTAGTGCCGTTTCTGTACTATGGCCAGTGCGGAAAGCCGAGACTGGAATTTCTCAAATAGATTATGTCATGTAAGGTGTGACTGAAGCTGACTGGCGACTACTTTCTCTAGTATTTTAGAGAGAAATGGTAAATTTGAAATAGGCCTATAGTTATTTATGTATGTGGTCTAGGTCTGACTTTTTAAGTAATGGTTTAATGACTGACACTTTTAGTGCATCAGGTACTGTGCCATGCAATAATGAATTATTGATAATGTTTAGAATTGGTGCTACAAGAACATCCATTGCACTTTTACTAGTTTAGTTGGCACTGGATCAGGGAACAAGTAGTGGGCTTCATTTTCGAAATTAAAGTTACGACTTCCTGCTCAGTTACAGGATTAAAATTATTAAAGTGCTGAATGCAAGTGTGAGACAGGGTCTGCTAAGCTAGTATTTGGTTTGTACTGTGATGCTGAGATCTGGGATCTTATATTTTAATTTTCTCATTGAAGAAGTTCATAAAGTCTGTACTGCTAATATCTGTTGGTATTTTGCACTGTTGATCTGAATTCCATTTGTTAATTTTAGCACTGCTCTAAAAGTACCTAGTTTTTATTATTGCTATCTATTAATGTAGAATAGTATTCTGGCGAGCTTTAAAGAGGGCCTTTTATATTTATTAACACTCTCTGTCCATGCAATTTGAAAGACATGTAGCTTGTTGTTCTCCATCTCGCTCCAGTTTTCGACACTCTAATTTAAGAGCTGAGTGTTTCATTAAACCAGGGAGAGTTTCTATGTGCTTTGATTACTTTTGTTTTAGAGCCACTGTGTCCAGAGCATCTCTCAAGGTCACATTATAATGTGATATTAGCTGATCTAAATTGTTTACACGTTTACATTTGATGTTAACTGATCTAAATGGTTTTCCACAATTACACTCGACTTACTCAAGGTATCTATAAATTTTGAAGCAGAATTACAATCTAGATGTACACTGTCTTTGTTTTAATCTCTGAAAGGCTGGCATGGGCAGAACTAAATCAAACGTAATTAGAGTGATCGGAAATAACTACATTTAATGGAGTAATATTTAAATTTTGAATTTCAACTTTGTAAGTTATAATTAAATCTAATGTATGGTTATGATTATGAGTTGGACCTTTGACAATCTGACAAAATCCTACTGAATTTAACAAATAAGTAAAACATTTGCTAAAAGTGTCAGTTTCCACATCGATGTGTACATTAAAATCCCCCATCAGAACTCACGGATCATAATTTATTGCCAAATCAGACAGAAGGTTGCTAAATTCAGTCATGAACAATGAATATGGCCCTGGTGGTCTGTAGACTAGCACTATAATTGTGCTTGAAATCTGTTTTAATATTTAAAATGAATGCCTCAAAGGATGTAAGTTGCCTAAATTTTTAGGAGTGATTTGCATTTTGTTACAATGAATATTCAGGCCTCCTCCTCGACCAGAATCTCTAGACTTATGAAGGAACGAGTATCCATCTGGTGACGCCTCAGCTAGGGGAACAGTGTCACATTTACTAAGCCAGGTTTCAGTAAGAAGACACAGATCAGATTTTGAACTTAATATTATATCATTTACCAAAACAGCTTTAGTGCAGAGAGCAATGTTCAATAAACAGCATTTAAAACTGCATGGTTCTTTCTGAACTGCTGATATATTTTTGTTTTAATTTGAATTAAATTTCTATTACAGATGCCCTGGTGGAGTGTCTGGTTTTATCCCTTGGTCTAATTATACACCTTATTTTTGGTTATCAATTAATTTATGGTTTGTTTCAAGACTAAATTTACTGGATGCCCCACAACAGGGATTATGGGTAACAGCTTCAGGAGAAATAACAGGTGGGATAAACAACCGCCTGTGATTTAAGATCACATGACTGAGGCCTGGATGGTGCTCTAATCAGTCAACCAGGCAGTTTTGCTGCCATATTTTGGGATAATACATAAGATCCACTCCAGTTAGGATGAAGACCATCTCTTCTGAAAAATCCAGGCGTTTCCCAAAATCATCCCAATTGTTCACAAATGCTATGCTTTTATTTGCACACCAGGTTTCTAGCCAGCAGTGAAAGGAATGCAATCTGCTATAAATCACATCCCTCTATACAATCTTGGTAAGGGACCAGATACAATTAAATTCCGACATTTTGTTTTAGCTTTGGTGCATAGAGATGAAGTTCAGCTTTAATACCTCAGATTGCTGTAAATAAATATCATTAGTGCCGACATGCAGCAATAAGGTAGATACTTCTAATGGCAACCACGGTCCAATACGGCCTTTATCCAGAAATCTTGGCCCTGCAAGATACTTAACATTAACTGCTGGTTTAACATAGTTTGGAATTCTAACATTCCGCACTATGGAATCGCCAATTATGAGCACTTTATTATTCACAGTTTCCACAAGGGCCTGGAGAGCTGAGAACCTGTTCTGGAGTCCAGATGGTGACCTGGGTGCTGGGGACTAAATTTGGATTCTTAGACCCCGTCTTACTGTTACCCACTCGCCCTGTGGCTGAATTGGTGCTGCTGATTTCGACCTGCACTGACTACAGTGGGACCTGGAGAGACTGAAGCGAATCAGATGTAGCGAGATTGTCTAAACAAACCGAGTCGATCCAATTTTCGGTTTGCCTAATGCTATCAGATTCCTAACGCGTCCTCAAATTCGGCGTATTTTCCCGACTAACTCTAAATTAACTAAACATTTTGGCAGGTGAAGCTATCTGCACGTCGGCGGAAAACCTGAGCTGTACATACTGCAGGACACAAACATATAAGCGTGCCCTCGATGGGCAGAGGCAGATAGAACTTACATTAAATGTTGCAAGTCATCTTTGCCGTTTATGAGGTGCTTCTGCGGCTTTCCGTGTTGAGCTGAATCACCTCGCTTAAGTTTCCACCACCGCTAAGCGATCGACTTTAATTTCTACTGGTCAGCTCGCTTTATCTCAGGTGAACTTGCTCGTGTGCTTTCAAAGGGCTCACGTGCCTGTGGGAGCGCCCGCTCTCTGCTTCCGCCGCTGATCCTCTCTGCTTCCGCTTGCATGATCCTGCTTCTCTTCCGCTCGTGATCCGCTCTCTGCTTCCGCTCGCTGATCCGCTCTGCTTCCTTCGCTTGATCCGCTCTCCGCTTCCTCATTTGATAAATAAAGTGTGTCAGTATATGTAATAATGATAAATAAAAATTAAGTTTAAATCATTTGAAACATACCCAAATTATAGATATTAAATTACTTGTTATGAGTTTTGCAAATCTATATATTTTTCAACACAAAAGAAGTGCAGATTTATGAAAAGATTGTGTAACCCATGAATTTTAGTTAATATCTAATAAACTTTAAAATTTATTACAAGTACAGTGGAACCTCGGTTCACAACCATATCGTTCCAAAACTCTGGTCATAAACCAGAGTTGTGTGAAACGAAGCATTTTCAACATAGGATTGTATAAAAATACAATTAATCCGTTCCAGACCGTATGAACTGTATGTAAATATATTTTTTTAAAGATTAAGCAAAAATATAGTTAATTACACCATAGAATGCACAGTGTATAGTAACACTGACACAAAAACCAGGCTCCCTGCTGGCTGCACGAGCTGGCTCACTCTCTCCCTTCCTCCCTCTCTCTCAACAGCATGTGCTCGCTCTCTCTCTCTCAGCAGCACGCACCTCCCTCTCTCTCAGCAGCACATGCTCCGCTTCTCTCTCAGAACAGAGAACATTTGAATAAATCGAACTTTAAAACCAACCACAAGCAACCTTACAGCCTGATCGCTGTACAGTAAATACTTTTTAAAATTAGTTTTAAGCACAGGTAAAAGGAACATTTGAAAAATCTGTAATTTAATAAACCACCAAGAAAAGTAACATTGCAACAAATCACACTACAACCACTCCATGTAAACACTTTTTTAATGAGTTTTAAGCACAGGGAAAAACAACATTTGAAAAAAGAAAAATAACATTAACAATTCACACTCTGAACTGAAAAATTAACTTTTAAAAATCAAGTAATACAAAACCATAAACCACCAAGAAAACTAACCTTGCATGAGTGAGTTCTGGCATAAAGTAAGGAGGAACTGGATGGAAGGAGGTTACAGCTTTGAGGAGAGCCCGGCTCCCATGGAGGGATGTTTTCCTTCAGGTTGTTTTCTCTGTTGTATTTCTTGGGTTTCTGGTGTTTTAGCTGTTTAGCTGGTGGATCAGACTTAGTGAAATAGCAGTCTAATGTGACTTTCCTTTTCTTACATTAAAATTTTTGAAATGCGAGGCACATTTATCGTTCATCATGTTTATCACTCTATTCATAAACGCTTTGTCAGGGTGTTTCTTTTCGAAAAAATCCTGGCACTCATTCCATTTTTCCATGATGGCTTTTTATCAATCACTTTTAAAAACGTCCTTTCCTCTTCTTCCCGGAGGACTGCTCCTCGGTGATAACCTAAGCCATGGTTAACTGCAAAGACACGAAATACTGAAGGCAAAAGATCACAGGTAAAACGCACGTCTGACTGAGAAAAATTAACGGGGGCTCACACGGTTTTAAAAACAGTAATCGGCGAGGCAGGAGCGTCTGACCGAGAACAATGCAACCGTCGGAAATCACCGGTCAACAAACCGAAGGGAAACTGGCTTGTTATCGAGTGTTGGTCATGAACCGAGGCAAAAGTTTGGCTGAAGCGTTTTGTTTGTGAACCGAGTTTATCGTGTACTGGACGTTAGTGAACGTGATTCCACTGTATATATATATGTATATATATATATATACACACAGATATATCACTGCATGCTACCGTAAAAGTACTATACAATCAAAAAAAGTTGTCTAGACTTCAGACATACCACCTAAATTTAGCAAATAAATATTTATGTTACAATAAAATGTTCAAATTTGCAAATGCAGAAGTTGGTCACAAATAAGTGTATAATCCTGCAAATGCTGTGTTAATTTCTTTAGACTTAGAATTCCATGAAACACACAGTTTACAAAGAATGCTTAGACATTTTTGCTGTGATGGGAATTCCTCTTAGGAAGAGGCTATAGTTATAGGAGGTTATAGTGATAATGGCAGGTGATCAAGAAAAAGTTTCCAACACAAGTGAGAATCCCCAACCTGGTTCTGGCCCGAAAACACAGTCAGGTGCGTAGGAAGTCCCATAAAAGTTGTATTTAATTTTTTGTTGGTTGTCTTATATGCATCTGGATATTAATGTGCATACTGGAGGTATTCATTGAGCTACATATTGTGATCATTGAGCTACAAGTTCATAGAGTCCTTAAAGTTGACATTGGAAAGAGACTTGTTGTCCCTATATGGAAAGGGGAAAAGTGATGCCTGGTTGATGGCAACTACAGGGGGGTAACACTTTCTCCCGGTGGTGGGTAAAGTCCTTCTAGGGTTGTCCTCAATAGGATCCATGATCGCTTGCTCACCTACCAGTGACTGGAGCAGTCTGGTTTTATGCCTAAGAAGTCTACCATCAACCGCATCCTGGCATTAGGGTTCTCATGGGCGCAAACACAAATATCAGAAGTTTCTTTGCAGCCTTTATCAATTTTAATAAAGCTTTGACTCAGTTGATCATCAGCGTGTGTGTCTGTTTGCAGAGAGGTGTCGACCTTGTCGAAAGGTTTAGTTACCTTGGCAGTGACATTCATATCTCTGTAATTCTTCTTATGAATCAGTAGATAGATTGGGAGAGTATGTGTGGGGAAGGGGGTCATGAGGTCGCTGGAAAGGGATGTGTTGGGCTCCTGATATCTATATAAAGGATGAACGTCCAAGGCTTTAGAGTCCTGGTGCTTCCTGTCTTGTTATATGGTTGCAAGACATGGCGCTATTCAGTGACCTGAGAGGAACACTTGACTCCTTTGGTACTGCTCTCTTTGGAGAGTCTTTGGATACCACTAGTTTGACTTTGTGTTGAATGAGCAGTTGCTCATGGAATCCCAAATGAGGCACATTATCTGCATTGTACAGCCATGTGGCGTGATTCCCTATGGGTGATCAGGGTTGCAGGATCCTCATTGTTGAGGATAGAGTGGCTGGACCAGGTCAAGGGACACCCAGTAACACCTGGCTGCGCATGTAGAGGGTTATTTCTGGAGGTGGGGTGACGCGTGTTTGCCTGGGGTTGCCAATCAGGATCCCAAGCTGTTTACTCATGTGGTAGTGCGACAAGCGCGTACTAGTGCATGCTCCCCAACCTGACCTGACCACTTTGCCACTGCTCTTGGTGCCACTGCTCTGTTGCTAGTTGTTTGCCTGCCTGTCTATGAAAAGTCATCTCTGATATAGGGCACTGGTATCATTAGGTAGAAGGATCCTTTAATTAGACTGCCAGCTCAGCATTGACTCAGCTGTGGAATGCCCAGTAGGTTGAAGGCAGCTTGTTGGCCATTGTCTCCAAGTGTCTGACTTGTCTCTGACTACATTTCTACAATGTGGCTACACTTCTACAATTAACAGACAGACAGATATAGTTGTTTTCATTCCGTATAGTTTCTATTTTATTTTGATATATTAGAACAAGAATTCCCCCAGAAGAGCTAGCAGAAGTGGCCAGGAAGAGGGAAGTCTGGGCATCTCTGCTCAAGCTGCTGCCCCCGCGACTCGATCTCAGATAAGCGGAAGAGGATGGATGGATGGATCAAATCTGTAACCTTATATATGATAGTTCTGCATTTACTGAGTGGTATAAACTATCTTGCTTTTACTTTGACAGATGTCATGACACTCTGCATCTGCACTTGGTGAGGAGCATTGTGCAAGAACAAAGTAGTTTCTACTATTGTGTTGTATTTGAATTGGGAATGATAGGTTGGCCATCTAGCTCTGTGAAGAGGATTATTTATGTTATGTTTTGTGTGTTGTATTTACCACATTTTTTGACACCCGTGCATGATCAACCTATCTGGAAGGGGTCTCTCTGTCTCTCACTCTGAATTGGACTTCAATATTTCTTCCTTTTTTTTCTTGTCTTTTTAGAGAGTCAAGGCTTGTGGGCTAAAACAAGCACATATTAAAAGCTCATTGAGGCATTCCTTGTGCAATTTTGGGCTTTACAAGAAATACATTATTACTATTGCTTTTAGGTGCATTTTGTAAGCACAAAGAGTGATGGGAAATATTACATTATATGTCCATCTTTCAATGTACACATTTCTTTTACATGCTATTTAATAAATAATGAAGGATTATACATTAAGTAATTAAACCTAACTTTCTGAAAAGTGGAAATAAGAAACAAAACACAATTTATGAGAAAGACAATTCTTCAGTGCTCATCTATAGTTAGAGCTGATATGTTCTCTTGTGTGTGTGGATATGGGTTTTCTTCAGGTACTCCATTGACTCAGTAAGAGTGAGCATGTGAGTGTGCCAGCTGTCTACTGATGTCCTAGCCACTGCTATTGGCAGGTTATGGCTATCTGTGACCCTGTAACAAACAGACAATCTACAAAAAAATTGATGGAGGCCTGTGGGAATAAAGAAATATGTGCTTTAAAGCAGCTTTTGTGGGGAAACAATTTTCCAGGGTTAATGTCAGATCTATTCCTCATCTTTTTTATTATAGCCCTAACTAGTGGTTGTCTCTTATCCATCAAACATGGCAGAGGACATGTTCCTGTACTCTACACAGCTTACTGTCTGCTTGAAGACTGAGCTACAGAGAGACTGGGTGTTCCTTTTCTCGACATGTATGGGAATCTGCACAATCTGAATGCACAATATTAGTTGTTTAATGAAACAGCAACAAGAACAAATTCTGCCTATGTGCTTTTATAAATATTCTTCAATTAAGAATAGGTTATTAGGTTTTCTATGTAAAGGGCAAAATGTATTTAAATGTCAAAAATAGATGACATTCATCAATTAATGCTGGTTTCAGCAGTGCCAAGGAAAACAAAGTAGATGACGGTAGGGGTTTAAGAAAGCCTGGGGGCAATGATATTAGGGGCCCTCGTCACAAGCAGCTGATAGTTTTCTAAAGAAGGCAGTCAAAAAATGCCTATTAAAATACTGTATCCTTTGCATAGAAGACAACTACAGTATAAAGATGCTTGTAAAATGCCAAGACTGAGCACAAGTGGGTAGATATGGGTCCCTTTAGATTCTGCCTGAATTAGTGACAATCTCTGGGAAAGTGAGAATAGTCAAACGAACAAAACACCTTTTTGTGGGCAAGATTGCAGTTTGTTAAGAAAAACAGTCAAAGTGTTAAGTAGTCTAAGGTGTGTATTTTAAAAGTGATTAGGTGAAGTGTTTATAGAGGCAAGACAGAAGTCCTTTCTTCTTCCAAAAGTAATGCTGGACGAGGCGATAGTGTTTGTAATTAATAGCAAAAAAAAATTTTACAAATCACCTTTTTAAAATTGTGAATAAGTGGTTCATTCAGGCTCTCAATAAGTCAGCGGTAAGTTTTGGGACTTGTAACTCTGGGTAAAATTCAAATCCTAGCCACTTAAGTGCTACAGTGGGTATGGAAAATATTCACCCCTTCAATTTTTCACTCTTTGTTATATTGCAGCCATTTGCTTAAAATCATTTAAATTAATTTTTCCCCATTAATGTACACACAGCCCCCTTATATTGAAACAACAAAAAAAAAATTTTTTGAAATTGTTGCAGATTTATTAAGAAAGAAAAACTGAAACATCACATGGTCATAAGTATTCAGACCCTTTGCTCAGTATTTAGTAGAAGCACCTTTTGAGCTAATACAGCCATGAGTCTTTTTTTGGGAAAGATGCAACAAGTTTTTCAACACCTGGATTTGGGGATCCTCTGCCATTCCTCCCGCAGATCCCTCCAGTTCTGTCAGGTTGATGGTAAACATTGGTGGACAGCCATTTTAGGTCTCTCCAGAGATGCTCAATTGGTTTGTCAGGCCTGGCTGGGCCATTCAAGAACAGTCACAGAGTTGTTGTGAAGCCACTCCTTCGTTATTTTAGCTGTGTGCTTAGGGTCATTGTCTTTTGGAAGGTAAACCTTTGCCCAGTCTGGGGGTCCTTAGCACTCTGGAGAAGGTTTTTTTCCAGGATATCCCCTACTTGGCCGGATTCATCTTACCTCGACAACCAGTTGTCCTGTCCCTGCAGCTAAAAACACCCCATAGCATGATGCTGCCACGCCATGCTTCACTGTGGGACTGTATTGACAAGTGATGAGAGTCCCGGTTGTCTCCACAATACCGCTTTGAATTAAGGCCAAAAGTTCTATCTTGGGGTTTGCTAAAAGACACCTGAAGGACTCTGAGATGGTGAGAAATAAGATTCTCTGGTCTGATGAGACCAAGATAGA
This sequence comes from Polypterus senegalus, assembly GCF_016835505.1. Classification (NCBI taxonomy): domain Eukaryota; kingdom Metazoa; phylum Chordata; class Cladistia; order Polypteriformes; family Polypteridae; genus Polypterus; species Polypterus senegalus. The sequence goes on from NW_024384144.1 coordinate 14,080, forward strand.
ACTTTTATATTTGAATATCATCAACACCTGTAAAAATCTGATAAGCTTTCAACTGGGAAAAAAAGAAGCAAACCCATTGGCAGTGCTCTAGTTTTAGGTAAGACAATTTAGAGGAAGTTGCATTACCCCTTTTAAAATTTGCAAAATCGTTTGGAAAAAAAAAAAAACAAGAAATGACACTGCAGAGTTTCAGACTTCTCATTTTGAATTTGCCAGCTACTGCTGAACACTATCAGTGCCAAGGTAACATTATTCAATACAAAACTTAGATATTTCATTTAATGCATTTGTACAGTGTACTGCATGTTGTATTATATGTGATACAAAAATTTTTTAGTGCAGTAGCATGCCAAAACTCTGTGTACTTTAGTAACTGAATATTTCTGAAAAAATCTTGCTGTCTACTTTTTATTATTTCAGTTTCACTTCATTTCTAATAATAGAAAAATAGTAATTTTTAAATATACAGGGAAAGGTTTTTCAAATGCTAGTAAGAATTATTGAAAGGTATTTTCTTTTTTTTCTTTCATTTTGGGGTTTTCACATGTGAACAATTGGAGATCCCAAAGATTTAAATCGTTTTTTTCTTTTTTTTCTATTTTTTCATTTTCTCTGTTTTGGTTTTTTTCCCCCACATTTTTTGGGGCAAAAACGGGGTACGGGGGCCCTTTTCAGGATTTCGACCCAAGGGATGTTTTTGACTGACTGATAAAAAAATTTAAAAAAACTTGTTTAAAAAAAGAAATTTTTTAAAAAATAATTGTTTAAATTTTTTAATGCACTTTCTGTCATGATAGATTAGCAGTCCCCCCCTTTTTTAGGTTTGTAGAGAAGAGCGTTAATAAAACACCCAGATTGAAGATAAATTATTTTAAATAAAAGGGAGTTGTAATTGTTTAAAGTCCCTTTTGGAGAAAAAAAAATAAAAAAAATTGAAATGGACTTGTATTTTTAAAAAAAAAAGTGATTTTTCCTGGTTTAGGTTCCTGAAGCTAAAGAGTGATGGATTTAGTAAATATTGAAAAGCTAAAATGTTCAAGGCCAAATTAGCATTCCCCAGTTTTGCAAGCAAAGTTCATTCCCAACTGAAATCTATTTTTTTAAAAGGGTTTCAGGTTTTCTAGATTGGGTATCCTAACAATCTTAAAAAAGACCAAAAACAATTTGTATTTTTGTGAAACGAAAAAGGGGGCCCTCAATCATGGCCAGGGATTTTTGCAGGTTTTGTTCCAACCAGTTGCTTAAAAGGCCCCTTTATTGCCTAAAACTTCGTTTACTTATGTCCGCTAAGATTTTGAACCTTTATTGTTATTTTATGTTAAACAGCTGTTCCCAGTTTTAATTTGGGGTAATTAGAAACATGAAAAATGACAAAAGAGAGAAATTTTCCATTTAGCTTGTTACCATTTGCCCCTTTGTGATTTACCATTGGGGGTTTAATTAAATTTTTGGGGAAAGGAAGAAAAAAAGGGAAGGGACTGGAATTACTCATCCATTTTAGGCTTCATATCGTTTAGATACCCCAGAAAGGGGAAAATCTAATATAAAAAAACCCTAATAGAGAGAAAGATAACGGGTCAAAAATTAAATTTTTGGGCAAGAATTTTAATCAACATGCAGGTTGGCCCTGCAGCCATTGGGGCCCCCAGGACTGTGATTGAGGACCCCTGCTCTAAAGATGCCATACCACAGATTAAAATTTTTAGAACACGAAGACAGCCTGGTCTTAAAGCCTTTTTGTTTCATGTGAAGAGAACCCCCATCTTCAGGAGAGTAACCTTCACCAAGCCAAGGGTAACAGTTTGACCCATTATACCGGGAAAATGAACCATAAATTTTTATAATGGCAAGAGTTATTGATGGCTGGGAAATTTTGGAGCTGCGTTACCCTGTCTTTTGGTGTTGAATTAATGGATTTACTGGGTGAGAGTTGAGGGGAAAAGTTTTTGTTTACATTTTAAGGTGAGATCTGCTGGGGTTTTTTAAATGCTTTTGCCTAAATTTTCTTTATCCCACACCAACTTATTAATCAGCCTTAATTTGAAAAGTTTTGCACTTTTCCACCCGAGACGTTTTAAAATCAAATTAGTTTCTACCATTTTTATTGTCATGTCAAAGGGCCTCAGAATGTTCAAGTACAGCAAGAGATAATAATCTTAAATTTTTTTTTTAATAACATTTTTTTTTAAAGAAAAATGTACTTAAATACATTACTTTAAATGTGCAATTTTTTATTAAATTAACTTAAATAAGTTAAAACTTTGATTAACCAAACACGCAAAAATGAATAATTTTAACTTATATTCGTTTTTTCCAGAAACCCGGGGTTTTGTCAGTTTGCCAATTTGGGTAATAGACTTTCAGTTGAAACTCCGAGACAGCCGACTAGCAAGAAACTTACACCTATAAAGTCATAGCTGAAAAAAATTTTCACACAGATATGTGCTTCCAAAAGGCACATTAACTATGAACACTTTGGAAGCTCTGAAAGGATGGAGGGGAAATTTGTCAGAAACTGCCCAGTCAATGTTTATCCCTGTGCCTCTCTGAGCCCCGAAGCCCAGTATTGCACTGCAAGGAATAAACATTAATCCTTCCACATCAGCTGAAATGGGTCTGCAAACAGCTGGGAAAGGGGTTGTGCATAGTCAGCAAAACGGGGTCAAAACCCCACAGCAGGGTTTCAAAGCAGATGTATCACTCCTGAATGATGGGCCCTCATCCACAAGAGGTTCAAATGTTGGGAAATTAGGGCTTTGGCAGAAAGCTGCGTTTGCCAAAAATTTTAATTTTGGGGGAAAGCTTTTACCTTTCAAAGCTGCTGTGATGAGCTGATCAGTGCCCTGGGGATTGGGGTTAATATATTCAGCCCTGTTTAATGGCCACAAGAAAGAAAGTTATAACCCATTGTGGATCTTCAATTCATTAAACATCCATTCCTGCCTCCAGAAAATTTGTCACCTATGTTAAACCCAAAACTCTTCAGGGTATTTCCCGCTGGCCGGCCCCACCTGTAAAGTAACCACCATAAGTACCTTTTTCTAAAAAAGGGCCCGCTGGTGGGTTTAAAATCTTTGACCTGATGAATTAATACATTTCAGAACAAGGCAAAATTTTAAGCATTTGCTACACTGGGGTTTGATGAATAATGAAGTAAAACTACGCTGGATAGTTTTTTCTTATTAATTTTTTTTTTTAAATCTTTAAACCCAAAGCTACTAGTCCATTTGTTTGCCTGTCATGGAGGGGCCCATCTGTGGGTGATGCCTACCGGTTTTTTATGGGCCAGACGCCATTACGCCACAGAAACACATTTATCTCATTGCCTGTGGGACAGCTGGCATCGGGGAAAAAAACTTCTAATTTTTTCAGTTACATCAAAGAGGAATTAAAACCCCCGATGAAAACGCTTTTTAAGCCCAAGGGCCTTTTAATACAATTTAAGAAACGCCCTTCAATGAATGGCTTTTCCCCGCTTAGGATTCCCTCCTTAACACATAATTGACTTCCACCGACCCTCAGATTCTTCGAAAAAAAACTTTGCTGTCATTTCAGACCTATGCATAGCTAGTTTTTCCTCTTTCCTCCCTGATAGTTATCTATACTGTTCTCTGTGTTTAGTCGAAGTAATGAGTTTTGAGATTCAGCATCTGGAAAGTATTCACGCATCACTTTTCCACATCTTCTTATGTTACAGCCTTATTCCAAAATGGATTAAATTTATTTTTTCCTTTAGAATTCTAACACAACACCCCATAATGACAACGTGAAAAAGTTTACTTTGAGGTTTCTGCAAATTTATTAAAAATTAAAAAACCTGAGAAATCACATGTACATAAGTATTCAAGCCTTGCTCAATCCCTTTGTCATGCACCTTTGCAGCAATTACAGCCTCAAGTTTTTTGAATATGATCCCACAAGTTTGGCACACCTATCCGGCCCAGTTTCGCCTTTCCCTCTTTGCTGCACCTCTCAAGCTCCATCAGGTTGGTAGGAGGATCGGCACAGCCATTTTAAGATTTTCCAGAGATGTTCAATCGGATTCAAGTCTGGCCTGTTGCTACCAAGGCATCACAAAATTTGTCCCAGCCACTTTGATATCTTGGCTGTGCTTAGGGCCGCTTTTTCCGCTGAAATGAATCCACCCCAGTCTGAGGTCAAGAGCGTGGAGCAGGTTTTCATCCAGGATTTCTGTACATTGCTGCAGTCATCTTCCTTTATCCTGACTAGTCTCCTAGTTTATGTTTTCTGAAAACATCCCCACAGCATGATGCTGCTACCACCATGTTCACTGTAGGGATGGTATTGGCCGGTGATGAGCGGGGCCTGGTTTTCCAAACGTGACACCCGGCATTCACACCAAAGAGTTCAATTTTTGTCCCATCAGACCAGAGAATTTTGTTTTCATGGTCTGATAGTCCATCAGGTGCCTTTTGGCAAACCGGGAGGCTGCCATGGCCTTTACTAAGAAGTGGCTCCGCCTGGCCACCGTACCTAAGGCCTTGACTGGTGGATTGCTGTAGAGATGGTCGCCTTCTGGAAGGTTCTCCCTCTCCACAGAGGACCATCGGGTTTCCCTTGGTCACCTCCCTGCCCAAAGGGCCCCCTTTTTCCCCACTGTTTAGACGGGCCGGCAAGCTCAGGAAGAGTCCTGGGTTTCAACTTTCCACTTACGGAGGATGGAGGCCACTGTGCTTATTGGGACCTTAAAAGCAGCAGAAATTTTTCTGTAACCTTCCCAGATTTGTGCCTCAGACAATCCTGCCGGAGGTCTCAGACAATTCTTTGACTTCATGCTTGGTTTGTGCTCTGACATGAACTGCCAACTGTGGGACCTTATATAGACAGGTGTGTCCCTTTTCCAAATCATGTCCAATCAACTGAATTTACCTCAGGTGGACTCCAATTAAGCTGCAGAAAATCTCAAGGATGATCATAGGCTGCACCTGAGCTCAATTTTGAGCTTCATGGCAAAGGCTGTGAATACTTATGTACATGGATTTCTCATTTTTTTATTTTAATAAATTTGAAAAAACTTCAAGTAAACTTTTTCACGTTGTCATTAGGGGGGTGTTGTGAAAGAATTTTGGGGAAAAAAATTAAATTTTAAATTTCATTTTGAATAAGGCTGTAACATAACAAAAATGTGGAAAAGTGATGCACTGTGAATACTTTCGATGCACTGTATATTCTTTTTCAAAACAGTGACTTTTTTTTTAATAAAAACCAAAAGGGCCCCAAAGTCAATCATTGTCTATTCCTCATGAAAAGGGTTGGGCAGCTAGGTGAAAAAGTACATGCAATGCCCACCCCAACAGACACACTATTCCTGGGTGAGATGCTGTCCGCTGATGTAAGACTGGCAGCCACTGATCATTGCTTTGACTGCTAGTGGGTGTCTGCCTTTTCCTTTTACCATACTTAAGGATCCCACAGAGGGGTTTTGGGAAATATAGTATTTGCTGAGTCTTTCTGGGAACATGAGTGACCTAAAATTGCTTTCCAATAAGTGGGACCCTAGAAGCACTTCCAGGACTGAAGGGTTATGATGGCTTCTAACTCCTCAGTCATGCAAGCTTGAGTCGGAGAGGAGCAATGGCAAGGGTTTTAACTGATGAGAAAGAAGAGGAGGTCAGTATTGTTTGGGAAGTGGTATGCGGAGTAGGAAGGAAAAATCTTGATGGATTTTCTGATAGTGAGGTGAAAATTTCGGAAGCCCCTAAGGAAACATGCTTTGCCTTCCCAAAACTTGTTTTTTTCTATTCATTTTTTTTTCTCTCTATAGTTATTATTGTTTTGTTACTTATTAAACTGCCCTTTTTATTAATAAACTGGTTTGATGTCCGTTCTGCAAATGGGTTCAACTCTTCAGCAACCCACATTTCCTAATATTAACATAGCAGCCAAATTTAAACATCAGTCTGGCAAGCTATTTTTTGATAAATATTACAGAATTCTTCAAATTGTCAAAAAAATTAACTGTCCCCCAAATTATTTTTTTTCCAGTTTAAGATCAAAATGCATTTTCTTTGAGATTTTTAGAGATGAATTAGGATTCTTCCAATTGAGCAATCTGGGAAGATAAGGCCGAGTGTAGAGCACTCACAGAACGATGACCCAGTGAGGCCAAACATCTATTGACAGAGAAGAGACTGTCAAAATCAATTGCACCCACTGACTTGGGTACAGATCAACACTATGCTTGGTAAAAATTAGTGATGGAGCTTGAAAAGATATGTTCATGCAGAAATAGGTTTTTGCCTAACATTTTAATCCTCCTTCCAATATGTATGTAAACAGTAAAAATTAAAACCTATGTAAGCAAGGGGAGTTAATTTTTCGTTTATTGGAGATATTGTTGACAAACCCCTCTCAGCTGAGTGTACCTTTAACATGAAATAGCAGCGATTTTTTGTGAATGAACTGTATTAAAAACATGTTAAAAAAAAAACTCACTTCTATTAGACAGTAACCAACCTGTTTCCCAAATTTCCATTGTCAGCATCAGGATGCAGATTTCAGTTCCTGATGGTAAAGAGGAAAAATATTTAAGAACTCTTTTTTTCCTAGAGCTATAAAATTTGAATTACTTGTTGTTTAGGATACTGCAAAATTTTATATTATTGCTTTTTTATACGTTTAAGGTAATCGCTTTTTCTTTGTAGTAATTTTGAGGGTGTATTCTATGATAACACTACTTTTCAGTTATTGTGCCTTGGCTTTAATTTTTTTTATCTGTGCAACAATGCCTTATGTTTTGTACTTTCCTAGTTTGTACTTAGTTTAAATACTGCAAATATGTAAAATTACTTTAATTTTCTTATGCAACAAGACATTACCAGAGGCTTTTCGATCAACACTTACAGCATCAGTAAAGAGGCTATTCATCTGTGTAATGTGGTCTACTAATACAACTTCACTTTTTGAATGGTGAAGTGGCTAAAGCAAGATAGGTTTCTCTTGATACTGCAAATTACAGTATAAGATATGTAAACCTTCATATTCAGAAGTTATTTTGTACCAAACCCCAACCTGTTGAAGAGTGTGGTGTTTGCCAACAGACTTGTTAGCTGTAGCACTTTTAAATGAGGGATGAATAGAAGTAGGCCAACAACTAAGCTCTTACTATATTCCTCTGACACCTAAATACACCAAAAAATTGAAAAATACGTTAAATATATTCAGTAAAAAAATATCTGTATATTCATTATTTACTATACCTCAGTTTAAAAAAAGATAATGACAAAAAGAAAAAAAAAATGAACACCACAAACAAAACCCTGACGATATTTACAGTCCTGAAAAGTCTTACGGTAGGTGGTGAAGTGGATCTTGAAGTGCAATCACCGTTAACAGTCGGAAAGATACCCCATTACTAAATTGTTTCCTGAACATGGATTGAGGACACAGTCCTACAAACCAAAGTCTAAAAGGTAAATGGTCTTGTGTGGCACACCTTTTTCCCAAAGAGATTGCTGGACTGGATTGGGAAAATCCTTAAATCTGGTGGCCGTGCAAAGTCCTTCTCCTCTGTGAATGGGGTTTGTGCTGCTAAATTTGAAGTCCTAGATAATGAATAAATCAAAAAGTCCCACCACATCCTTCTCTTCTGGCTTTATGTGTACAGTGTATACAAACACCAAACTACAAATCCCACAAGCCCCCACCTGTTCAAACCTGTTTGAAGACACAGACCCCACAGGCCACAAAGCTGTTTTATGCCACACTGATAGAAATGAATAACCACTTTACTTATGGAATGGCCAGTGACCAGGGCCCCTAAGCTAAGACAGCCGTGGGCCCAAAGTGTTATCAAATATTTATAGATAAAAGAAGGTTACATTTTACTTACTTACTGCTGTTTCTAAAAAGTTTATAATAATCGTGTTAATTTTTTCATCATACATATATTTATGCACTATAATTTGTGTTAAATTGTTTATATTCTTTGAAGTAGTTGGTTCATTATTAATATCCATCCATCCATTATTCACCCTAATCCTAACTACAGGGTCATGGGGTTTTGCTGGGGCCAATCCCAGCCAACACAGGATGCAAGGCAGGAAACAAACCCCGAGCAGGGCCCCCTGGGCCCCCCCCCCCCTGGGGAAAAAGGACACCAACCCCACAAAAACAGCCAAATACCCCCGAGGGGCCACTAGG
>NW_024384145.1:0-32553 GCF_016835505.1 Polypterus senegalus
TTACACAACAACCGCAGACATAATTCCAAAATACAGTATTTTCTGACTCAAGTTAAGTCTAAAACGTCAAGATTCATCAAAATCTCAAGGTCAAATTTTTAATGATTACTATACTTTGTCTATACTTCGTATACGAGCGTAATAAGAATATAAGTTTAAAGTCACTGTACTCTGTACAAAAATGATTTCAGAAACCCACTCACATGTAAGGGCAAGGCCAAAGTTAGCACACAGGGGCTCTCAGCGTTTAGAATTGCTGGGCCAAGCGTAGGACAAGATTGACAAAGACAGCTGGAGGAATGTATAGTCAACCTAAAGACAGGTGGATACTATTTTGTCCTCTGTTAAAAGTCAGCACAAAATCTTCTTTCTTGTTTGGAAATGGACTATTTGCCAACGTGGGGGCTGCACATGGAGGATCCAGTATAAAAGACGTGGAAAACAACCAAATACTTTGAAGCCGATGGATGGATGGGTGATGACGTCATCCATCCTGAAAATCCTTTCAGCGTAGCAACGGAAATGACAAACTATACACAAAGTGTGTCATGGCTTCCTCATCTGTAATGCCACGTAAATCATCATTAGAGAAAGCTAAGTTATTTTCTCTTATGTGATTTTTACCGCCGTATCACTATTGGAGGGATATCACCTTTTTTTTAACATTATATCTATATAGTTTTGGGTTACTTAAAACACCATAATTACAAAAGAACTTATTCCAACTAGGGGGCTATCACCCCTTAAAGGAAAAGGTAACTGAGATTTTTGCATAAATTTTAGAACTATTAGTTTAATATAAAAAGATAATCTGTATTAGGCTGAATGGTCTGTTCTTGCCATTTGTAAAAACTCCTGAGGTCCCACACACCCCAGTCTGACCAGATTCCTTATGATGTGTTGCTCTCACCTGCAGGAAGTGGATGTGATCCTTGGTCTCTGAAAGCTCCTTCAGCTCAGCGTCTCTCCTATTCAGCTCCTCCATCGCCTTCTCCAGTCGCTCCATGACAGCTTCAGCCTTCTCCATTTCTCTCTTTTCTTGTTCTCTGATCCTCTCATTCAATTTCTTGTGGGCTTCCTCAATGCGGTGAATCAGATCAGTGAAGGTCCTCTCAAGTTCCTCCATCTCTCTTTCCACAGAAATCTGATTGGATAAGAGAAAAATATTGAATTGATTTACCTAATAAAAGATAAAAACAGTCACAAGATACTTTGATAGTATTTTCATGTTATAAATGATAGTATGACTTCGGAGAAGGGCAGTGGAAGACTGTCTTACAAGCAATATATTCCCTTGGCACTCTGGGTAGGCAGCATCTTAAATACACCATTTATTCATCACTTATATCAAATACTAGTTCATCTACTGACTATATCATTAATTGCCTACTTTGGGTTTAAATTCAGACAAAAAAAACTGGAAGTTCTTTCAGTAGGTGGTAATTCTACAGATAAAATGGACATTCTAAATACTTGAGAAGTATCTTGGAATCATCGAATGATTAGTAGATCCTGAAAGCTATCACTTGTCTCAAGCAGAGCTCACCATTGTAATACTTGATCCATATTTTGAATTAAGACACAATTCATCTCAGTTTTTTGTTAGCATTGGTCATAATATAAGGAAAGAAAATATATAGGTGGCCAGGATTTATGCTTTTATTTTTTCAGCTAAGCATTTTTGATTTCCAATTTGGTTGAGCTCCTGCATATATTTCAACTGTTCTTTATTTTATTATTATTTATTTTATTTTATTGAATATATTAAAATCAAATAACACTCCATAAACAACTCAAGTTTTACAAAAGAAAAAGAAAAATTAAAAAAAAAATTAACCCCCACACCTGAGAAAGAGAGCTAAGCCAGCAGTCTAAAACTTTATGCTAGTAAAGACAAATGAATAGATAAAATAATAATTGAATAAAGATAAATGGAGTAAAAGAGGTTAGATAACCTGCTTCCTCAATTTAAATGCTTATTCTGAAATGTTGATTAGATCATGCCAATTTAATTTCCAATTTCAAATAGTATATAACATCAGTTACCCACTGACTTAGAATAGTGAGATGTGAGTTCACCAAACACAGCTATTAGTGGGTTAGGAGGGATTGGGACACCAGGGGCCTCGTGTATAACGTCATACGTAGAATTCGCACTTTAACATGATGTAAGCATAAAAACCAAAATGTGCTTATGCACAGAAAAATCTAGATGCAGGAATCTGTGCATACTTAAACTTCCGAGTTCTTCCGCTACATAAATCCTGGTCAGCGTGAAAACTAACGCTCGTGCACGCGCCTTCTGTCCCACCCCACCTCCTCGCAGAATTACGCCTCTTTGAATATACAAATCAATATAAATCACCCTTAAGCTCAGCCTTCTGTGAAAAGACAATGGAAAAAGCACGGGGGAAAATATAAGAATTTCAACGAATACCAAGTGGAGGCAAAGGAAAAACATACAATTTGTTGGTTTAAACAGGGGAATAAACAACAAAAGGAAGCTGATCGCCTGGCATAGTCGCACAGTGCCCAAAATAAAAAAGAAGTTGTCACATATCAAAGTCGTCCATGAAAAGGCGAGTTGTAGCCCATCGCCTGAGTGTCACATGAAAGCTTATTAGAGTACAGAGAAAAAAAAGGCACACAGTAGGAAAAAAGCACGAAATGTCAACTTCAATCTCGACATTTCCACTTTAATCACGTAGTTTATTTTGTAATTAAAGTAGAACATTATAAACTTCATCTTAAAATCGTTTAATTAACCAGTTTCTCAAATCACATTGTAAATAAAGTAGCACATTAAATGCTTTGTTTTGTATTTGATCTTTTGCCCCCAAGGTTGAATCTTTTACCCCGAAAACCCTTCCGTTTTCTCTTTTCCGAAAAAGGCCCCCAACGGGGAATTTCTTTTTTAAACCCTTTTTAAAACGTAAAAACCAAGCTTTTTCTGAAAAAAACCCCCAAAAAATTTCCGGGGTTTTTACTTTTTTTTTCCCCCAAATAAATGAAACCCTTAAAACCCTGTTTTTTTAAAAACAAATGTTGATTTTAAAATTTTTTAAGGAAAATTTTTAAAATTTTTTTATGGTATGTTTTTAAATTTTTCAAATCTCTTTTCCTTCCATTTTCCCCCCAAAAAATAACCCAGGGATAGCTCTGAAAAAGGCAAAAAGGGCCTTTCCTTTTTAAATTTTTCCCAATGAATTTTAAATTTTTAAAACATTAAAATTTTTCATAAAATTTTAATTATTTTTCTTTTTTTAACCCAAAAATGTTGTTCAGGCCCAAGAAAATACATTTTTGGGGGGGTTGGGTTTCATCTAAAAACTTACGGGGTTTTTCGGCCCTTTTTAAAAACCTTCACAGGGTTTAATTTTAAAATTCTTTTTTAAATTTTTTTTTAAAAAAGTTTACCCTATATAAAAACCAAATATTTTGTGCTTTCATTTAAAAATTTTTCCCATCATTGCTTGTAAATCAAGGCATTTATAAAATTGGGAAAAGGGTTGGCAAAATTTTGGAAAAAAAATTTTTACCGGTTGTAATTTGACAAAGACAAAAGGAAAAAAAGGCAGTGGAAAAAATTAATTTTTTTAAAAGGGTTTTGGGGTTTTTGAAACTTTTTTTCCCCTAAACCCATTAAAGGGGAAAGGGGGGAAAAGGGGGGGTTTTGATGCTTAAAATTAAAAAAATTCTTTTTCAAAGGTTTTTAAAACCTAAGAAAAGTAAATTTTAAATTTCCCCAAAGTGGGGTAACTAAAGGAAAAAGATTTGACCGCTTTTTTAAAATCTTAAAAACAAGGGGAAGAAAAAAAAGGTGATGAGGAAACAGTTAAAAGCATTAAGGGTTTTTTAAACTAAGGTACCCCCGGGAACCATTTAATTTTTAAAGGTTTATCAATAACCCTTTTACCAATAAAAATATCTGGAGTTTCAAAGGTATTTACCTTTTCCAAAAATTTTAATTTGGGGGAAGGGCCTAAAAATGGGAACCCAAAAAACGCCCTTTTCGGTTTGGTTTAATTGCCCGTCCCGCAAAAAAGTGGACTTTGAAAGGGAGTGACTGTAAAATGTTTTATATATAACAGAAATGCTGTCTGAGTCCTTAAGACTGAGCAATATTTTTTTCTAGCGTAGAGGTAGGTGGGAGGTGAGGAAAATTGGGCAGGTTCTGTTTAACAAGGTTTCTGATTTCAAGGTAGTGAAAGAAATTTGTTGCTGATAAGTTGAATTTGGAGTGTAATTGTTCGTAGGATGCAAAGACGTTGTGTATGTACAGATCTCTAAGTAATTTAATCCCGGATGTTTTCCAGGCATTAAAAACTGGGTACATTTGAGGGTATTGAAAAAGGTGGTTCTCATGCAGTGGTGACAGAGATAAAAGCTTCTCTACCTTAAAATGCTTCCTACATTGGTTCCATATTATGAGTTAGTGAAGCACAATTGGGTTGTTAGTATATTGGCAATAACTTTTATTTATTGGGGTGCAAAGCAAGGAACATAAAGAAGTACTGCAGGATTTTATTTCTATTCTGGACCAAGCCTGTGTATGATCATCTATTTGAGTCCATGTCCAGGTTTTTATAGTTTGTATGTTTGCTGCCCAGTAATAAAACTGAAAGTTAGGTAGAGCCATGCCGCCTTCTGCCTTAGGTCTTTGTAGGGTCGCTCTTTGGATGTTTTGAATTCCAAATAAATGAGGTGATGGTTGAGTCTAATTTCTTAAAAAATGCTCAACTGATGTATATTGGAATGTTTTGAAATAAAAAGAGAAGCTTAGGAAGAATATTAATCTTAACAACGTTAATTCTTCCAGCTTAAGTGAGATGAAGGGTTGGCCATCTATGCAAGTCTTGCTTAATTTTTTCTATACAGACAGAAAAATTTTGTTGATAAAGAGCTTTATGTTTACTTGTGATATTTATCCCTAGGTATTTAAACTGATCTGTGATGATAAAAGGGAAGGTTTCCAATCTAATATTGTATGCTTGAGAATTCACAGGGAAGAGCACACTTTTAGTAAAATTAATTAGACCAGAGAACTTTTGAAATTCTGTTAGTGCTGTTAGGACCACAGGCACAGTATTTTGTGGGTCTGATATACAGTACCATATTATCTGCATAGTGAGACATTTTCTGTTCCAGTCCTTCTCTGATAATCCCTTTATCTCAATAGCATTTTGACAGTGAATTGCGAGTGGCTCAATGACAATTCCAAAAAGCAGTGGTGATAAGGGGTATCTTTATCATGTACCATGTTCTAGTTTAAAGTAGTCTGAATTTATATTGTTAATACAAACTAAACCTTCTGAATCGGTATACAGTAATTTGATCCATGCACATGTTGCATCCATGTTGTAAAAAGGTAGTTCCATTCAACCATATCAAAGGCTTTTTCTGCATCTAATGATAATAATATTTCTGGGGTGTTTGACTTTCCTGGTGAATATATTACATTAAACAGGTGTCGAAGATTGGAGGCTGTGTCAGCCTTTAATAAATCCAATTTGATCTTGTGATATTACCAAGGGCAGCACTTTCTCCATCCTTCTAGCTAGGACTTTGGAGAGTATCTTAACATCATTATTCAGAAGGGAGATTGGTCTATACGATGCACATTTTAATAAGTCCTTATTTTGTTTAGGAAAGACAGTAATTAATGCTTGGTGAAAAGTTTGAGGTAGAATTTTATTTTCTCTAGCTTCTGTAACTGTTGCTAATAGAAGGGAAGTAAGCTGAGTTGAGAATTTCTTATAAAAATTCCACAGGGTGTCCATCTGGGCCTGCTGGTTTCTCACTCTGAAGTGAGTTTATAGCATCTAGCAATTCTGTTAGTGCCAGAGGTTTATCCAATTCATCTGCACTAAGAGTATCTATTTGTGGTATCTGTAATACATACAGAAATGCCTTAGATTGTGTATTGTCTTCTTTAAACTCAGTAGAATATAAGGATTTATAGTTGTCTCTAATTGTGTGCATTATATTTTGATGGTCAATGATTTTGTCTGCGTTTGTACTGGTGATTTCTGGGATTGCATCACAAACTTCTTGCTTATGGATTTGTTAAGCTAAGACGTTATTAGCTTTCTCTCCATGTTCATAATAATGATGTCCTGATTTCAAAACGAGTTGTTCAATTTTTTAGTTGTTCAATAAGTTGTTGTGCCTGCCTATGGTAAAGTCATCCCTGATGGAGGATCGCAGGAATCATGGGAAAGAGGGGTTCTTTCATCGGATTGGCTGGCCCAGCACTGTTTCAGTTGTGGAATGGCCAAATGGGGGAGGCAGCTTGATAGATGAGGTCTCCAGGACTCTAAACAAATCCAAATCATATTATGTGATATCATCCACTGTTAAATTCTGCTACTTCTAAAATAAATTTTTATTTGTATATTGAGGATTTGTTCTGTTCTGTGTATTGTATTGTATTGACCCCTTTCTTTTGACACCCACTGCACACCCAACCTACCTGGAAAGGGGTCTCTCTTTGAACTGCCGTCCCAAGGTTTCTTCCATTTTTTCCCTACTGGGTTTTTTTTGAGAGTTTTTCCTTGTCTTCTTAGAGAGTCAAGGCTGGGGGGCTGGCAAGAGGCAGGGCCTGTTAAAGCTCATTGCGGCACTCCTTGTGTGATTTTGGGCTATACAAAAATAAAATGTATTGTATTGCATTTGTATTTAGTTGTTAAGAGGCTGAGTTCTGAATGCAGAGCATGTCTTTTCCTATGAAGTGTCTGACTTGGGCACCTGCCATGTTATTGATCTTTTCTAGTAATTTCATTGATTAGCTCTGATACCTTCTTGGTTTCCAATTTAGTTTTTGTGGGAAATTTTAGCTTTGACCTTAATTTCCAATTTTGTCAGGAGTTATTGCCCTGAAGGCTATTGTTACTTTGGTATTTATAATTACAAGGATTAAAAGGATAGATTGAAAACATTTACCTGAAGTGGAAAATGAGACAAGAGGAATAATAATAATAATAATAATAATAATAGGAAGAAGAAGAATGGGTATGAGGCAGAAAAGCTGGTCTGATGTAAAGTAATCATGTGAGATGTCACAATGTAAAACCTGGGAGATAGAGATAATAAACATGAGTGTCTAGGTGTTTTTCATAGGGTTTCTGATTTAATTTAATTTTTGAACTCTTTGCTTATTAATCTTCACCCATCTGTATTCCATTATAAATCTTAAGGTTTAAACCAGACTGATGTATTTATATTTCCTTTATTTAACTATACATTATTACTAATAACTGTTATTGTAACTATGGCTCATATTTGTATGGCTCACCTAGGTGTCATTGGTGTGAGTTTAGTGTGCAGGTGGGACACAATCAGATGTACAGTAAGTATAAGGTAAAAGGTTCAAACTGTCCAGGATGATCAACCCCAAAGCTGGAGGTGTTCAGCTGTTTTCAGGACCTTGCAGATCTGGACATTGATTCTGATATCTCTAAAAGTAGTTATAGTCAGGATTTGGTTATTATAGGAACTGAGATGGTTTTCTCCGGGTATAGAAATTCTTACATGCTTTGTTGCCCTCTGGATGCACAAGTAGAAAACCTCTGTGGACAACTGAATAAGCTCCAGGCCAGAGCAGCGGAGGATCCTGCTGTCATTATCAAGCTTGTCCAGTTGTTATTGAACAATTCAAACAGGTGAGTCAGACTGCCAGTTTTGCAAGACACATTTAAAGAGTTAAGTGCAAAGTTAAGGAGCAGAACTGATAAAGTAGTCATGTCAGTACTCTGGACATCTGCTTGTGCCACACACTAGTCTATGTGAGATTATGGAGATTAGAAGTCTTAACACTAGAATTACCAGAGCCTACGAGAAAACTCATAAATCCAGCCAACCTTAAATCCATTCGCACCTCTACGTGAGCATCTTTTGTCCTGTAAATGTGCCGATTGAGACAAGCAGCAAGCAGCCTGCTATTCCATCCCCCCACTGTCACTTACCATGCACACAGTTCTCCCAGCTCATACCTTGTTTGATTATCTGGGAGTGAAGTACTGGAGTTTTAGAGTGGAATAATAGATCACGTGGAATGGAAATTAAAATCTATTGCTAGTTTCTGTATGAAAATCTGCATTCTCGCTGTGTGGCTAGGTATTATTATTAACAGAAGTGCGCTTGCATGGAGTAGGGCTGCAGGTGTGGAGTGCAGTTTTTGGCTCTTACCGGCTGCTTCAGCAGTGCCTAGATTACCGTCCAATTAAGATGCCAAATGTATGACACGTTTTCTGATAAGCTTCATTAAAAATATAAGACTACAATTTCTGTTTACCATTGTAATCAACCAATTGTGTAAAGAATGTTCTGTGACCTTGGATGAAACTGAGCTTATTTTATCTAACTGCTTTCTTTCAAGATTTCTGTTATAAAATGCAGCTGACCCACCCCCTTGATTGGATTTTGCACTTGGAGCTTTGTAGGGGAAAGCCGCTCTACTCACCAAAAAGTCAGAAATAAAAGAATTCTTTTTGTTTCAATTGGTGTCTTCCTGCTATTGTTTTGAAACTTCGTCCACAGTGTTCTGGCGCCCAACGTGGGGCGGAGATGGACAGGTGAATCCTCGGGCGGGATCGTCCAGAGGACCAGTAAAAGGACCGACTCCGGCTGAGTCGGAAGGACCAGCTCCGGCAAAAGTTAGGACTGGCCTTCCTTGGGCGTATCCTGCGTGAGAAGTCCCTGGCCTCCTTTGACCGAATACGAAGGTTGAACCAACTGGGATTTCCCTAGCAGGTCACGAAATTCTTGGTGAGTAGACCGAGGAAATGCGATTGAGTGAATTACGTAGCTCAGGGATTTGACTGATTTACGGGAAGTTAAGGAAAATAAATACTGTATCACTAACGTAGTGGATGGTAAAACTGGAAAATAGAGAATAATACTTAGGTCCCTCGGGGGACAGTGTAAGATACTACAAGTACGTTAGTAAGTTACTCCCTGTGAAGTGGAATAGAAAGGGGTGAGTGGCACACTCCTATTAAATAGGGGAATGGGAGTAAGAAAAGCATAGCATATGAATTGAGTGTCTGGGAAAAAACACTGAGTGGGTGGACGACTTTTCTGTTCCTAACGTCTGGTCATAATCCTGCTTCAACGGGTTGCTCTGTGGTGGAGACATGCATAAGCAGTTTGGCACATAGGAGGCGTCTGACGAAGGAATTGGTGTTGAGCACACCTTGTATTCCGGACTCCACACTGAATATTGTTGTACGATTCTGCTAAACGAAACCACTTGAGTACTAATCCGGGAGTGGGACAGGACTGGGAGCAGAACGCTGCGGGGGCTGAATTCTTTTACTGTGGTCCAGTGCCGTTCATTATGGGAAAGCAAAATAGTAAACCGGTCAAAGCGACTCCCTAGGGAAATCAAAAGTCTCTGTTAGAAGGATTATTTTTGGAAAGTGTCTCGGACACGAGCTTTCACTCGGGTCCGAAAGGGGTCCACCTAGAAAATTAATAGAAAAGAAAACCGGATTAGACTTTAAGAAAGCATGTAAAAAATGGAATAAACAGAGTGGTGGCAGATGGCCGATAGACGAGACTATGGACATCAGAAATACAAAAAATAAGGAAAATATTATGTAGAAATGCACGAGGATGTTGTAACAAAGGTCCGTATCAAATGGACATGTTTGATAGATGGGAATTGGTGATTAAAGATAGGACCTTGGAAGCGACGCAGAAGCGTAACGAGCTACTGGCTGCTGAGGTCAAAACACGGAAAGAAAAGGAAAAGTTATTGCTAGCATTGCAGAAAACGAAGGTAGAGACAGAGCCCAAGCCTGAAAGTAAAAGAAAGAAGACCGAAAAGAAAGACCCCCTATACCCCATAATCTGTCCACCCCCTCCTTACCGAACTCCCCCGATTCCACCTCCTGCACCCCCTCCTCCAACTGCACCCCTGTTAACAAACGAACCGTCTGGAGCAAGTTTTTACGATGAACAATATCATTATGACCCATCCTCACGTATTGACCCTGGGGAAGATGATTCAGATCATTCACAAGGTGCAAAGGCAGAAACCAGAAGAGTCATCTGTCTCCCGGGGCACGAAGTCAGCTCTAAACCTATGGGCGGTTTTACTTCCCCCTTCGGCTCCCCTAAATCTTCTGGCCCGACATTCTCTTGCCCCCTTATTGAAGTTCCCAATTCCCAACATGATCCCGCACAACCCCCAGGCAATAATAATCCCACTACCGTAATGATTCACCGAAATTGGGACATTCAAGAATTAAAGGATGTGGTGTCTGAACTGCCCGACCCCAAATCGGTCGGTGGACTGAAATTTGTGCAGCAATTACAACAGCTTGATGATATGTATAAACCAAATGCTGCAGAGTGGACACAGGTCCTCCGCCGAAAACTGGGCACCACAGGGGCAACTGTAAATCACGGTGATCTTAATGGTGCCCCTTGGCGTTAGAATGAAGCTCTTCCCCAAGGCCCCAGGAATGAAGGTCCTTTCCTCAGCCAGTGGGAGTCTTTGAAAGGAGCCCTGGCAGAAAAATATAAAAAGGGCACAGACTGGTCACTAATTTCAGCCGCTAAGCAAAAAAAAAGACGAGACAGTGGATGAATGGGCTCACCGGATGCAAGATCTGATTGCTAATCACTCTGGGCTAGACAATGAAAATGACAGAACTCGTGCTGCAGTGCCTCCTTTTGTCTCGGGACTGAGAAGTGATATTCAAAGCAAAGTTTGCACGTCTTGCATAGGCTGGGAAAGCGCTACATTCGAGGAAGTCAAGCGTCATGCAGAGCATGAGGAGAGACAGACTAAATTAAAAGAGTCAGACACACAGACCAAACTTTTGGCTGCACAAATAAATTACAATACTGGTGGAACTGACCCGGCTAGGGGGAGAGGACGCAGAAATTTCTTTGGAAGTCGAGGGCGAGGGCGCAGAAGAGGACGAGGGTTCCAATTATCAAGCCCTAATTATCCTTTCGCTCAGATGCCTGACCCTTCGGAGCAGACGCCAGCGTCATATGCCTGTTACGGCTGCGGTGAACTTGGACATTTCAGACACAACTTAGTTCTGGATTTTCTCTTGGTTGATTTTCTTTTTCTTTTGGCAGAGTGTCGAGATTTTTTCATACTTTGCTCTCTTCCTGGGCCATGCAGGTGTCTTTTTCTTTTAACACCTCTCTTTATAACAATCATACCAGAACCTTCTTGTTGGGGTGTTGCAACTTTATTCATTACAGCACCGGCCACGTGACTCATGACATAATTAGCGATGCTTTTCACTGCAGACTTCACATGAGGTTTAGCAATTTCTAGCCCACGCCTAAACACAGGCACTGCTTTTCTGAAGAGAGCTTTAAAAATACCACCAATACCACCACGGTACTGGACCGGGAGACCATGAAACACCAGTAGATCATTGTCAGCTTGTGTCTTGTAATAAGATGTGTAGGTCTGTGGGTCTCCATAGTTTTTTGTTACAAGCATGTTTAAAAATCGATAGATCTTGCTGGACGAAAATGCAACTTGATTATCACCTTACCATACTGGAACAGAACTGGTTTATTCTGGTCTGTCTTAATTTCAATCCTTAAAGTATTGAAGCTTTGCACGGCGAGAGGTATGTGGTGTGGCTTTTCAAAAAATATGGTGACATTTGCACCGTCTTCACCTTTTATGTTTATACATCTCAATAGTGGCGCATGCGTATCTCCAACAAGTTGTGTTCGATAATATCTGTATACACGAATATGGTGGAAAAGCCACCTGTGATATCAGCCGAGTGAAGTGACTTGTTAGACGGCTTATCAGGATCAAACCCGAGAATGTAAGCCAGCTCCCCGGACACTTGGAGCAAAATGCTTTATCACCATCAGGCGAACGGTTCTACTGGCAGGATTGTATTTGAGTATTGGCTTAGGTGATGACGGGTTGGTATTAATGACATGATTCATTTCAGACAACAATGCTTCTATATTCCTGAAATAGCCTTTGTTTAAAGTGTATGTCCATTTTGTTGATCTTGTTTCCTCATTCATTAGTATAAAAGGTGCTGGCTGAGTGATGGAATTGAACGTTTTTGGGTAAGTCAGTTCCACCAATGCCACTTCGCAGTCTCTATTGTTCTATTGTCTTGGCTAGCTGAACGGTGAATGATGCTATTGTATTGTTGGGAAAAGTCCTGGCCGATGAATTACTCGGCAGTGTCACATAAAAGCCATTTCTGACTGTAGACATTTTTTTTTCTTGCTTTCTCAACTCCTTAAGTCTTTCACTTCTGAAGCCTTGACCCAACTGTTAAGTTTCTGGTCCCAGCCAAGCCATTTTACCAACACATGCTTGTTTCTACCACGCTCACGAGTGACTAGAATTGTCTGGATGCGGTACACCTGGTTAGCATCGGGGTTTATTTTTTGTAACTCTTCTGCATAAAACGTCCTTGAATTTCATCACCTGCGTAATCTTTTAGTTTATATTCAGGTTTGAGTCGTTTAAAACAGTCCACGATAATAAATATTTCATCTGTAAACGACTGCTCATAGCCTTTTTCAAATACACCTTTTAATTTTGAAACTCAGACATGATCACCTATTTTCAAAGTGCACGGAGTAGAATTTCTTTGCCCGGCCCTACCATAGACTGTTTTCCAAACACTCAGAGCATTTTCAGGAGTCACATCTACAGGTCTTGTTTTAATCGTGGTGTGAAAACTGTGCTTAAACTCTGCAGAAAGTCTGACAGGACGTCTATATACCAAAAAGTATTGGCATATGTAAAATATTTCCACATTTTGGATCTTAAGGTTCTATTGAACCGTTCTACTATGCTGGCCTTTACATCACTGTTCGTGACAAAATGTACAATATTGTTCTGTTTTAGAAGTTTTAATGCCAATGTGTTATGAAATTCTTTGCCTTGGTCTGTCTGTAGCTTCTTAGGAACTCGACCCTGTCTAAAGATCAAACTAAAACCCAGAGAAACTTCTTTCCATGTCTTGGCCTTTTACTTACACAGCCCAAGCATATTTTGAGAGCACATCGATACACGTGATGATAAATTTATGACCATCATTGAATTTTGAGTAATAAGACATCTCGACCAACTCTGCTTGCCACTGGTCATCAATCGTTGAAACAATGGTTCTGTTTCTCCTGAACCTGAGCCGTGCTGGTTTGTGCACACTGTAGTAAATTGTCCACTCAGCCATTCCAATACGTTTTTTCACTTAACATTTTTCCGACGACTTGATACATTTCTCAACAAGCTGTTAATACCACCAAAACTGCCAGGCTCCTTGGGTGTGTAATAGATTCTCTCTAAAGTTTTCTTGTACATCCTCTCACTGGTCTGTCACTCACGCTCTCTGTACTCTCTGTACACACACTGGCGCTGTACGCAGATAGGAGCAGGATGTCTGCTCTGCCCCATTGCTGACTTACCTTTTTGACACCTTACAGGTTTCTGAAGCACTGTCTCGGCTTACAAAACCGATGACTCCATTTTTAGGACCAAGCCAAGATCGGCCGACCCATTTTCCTTACACACGACTGACAAAAGGTCCAATGCCTGTCAAACATCGCGCCCAGGACAGCGGGCAGAGACACCTAACAGAACCGGTGAAACACCCCACCCAATAACCAAGTTGGCAGCAGGTGGGTACCAGGAATGCCAGGGGGGCGGGACATACACCTGTCAAAATCTTATGATGTATAATAGTGACGCACCTTTACTACTCATTTGCATCAAAGCAGGTGACGTTGACTCACAATCAGCTGCTCTGCCTCTGGTAACTAATGATTTGCTTATGGCAGCAGACTCTGGACAAACCAGCCTCGTAATTCTGTTAGACCTCAGGGCAGCATTTGACACTCGGGTCAGACCTGACAATCTACTGTCCAGAATGAACAACGTACTGGGGGTCTCTGGCACAGCCCTCCAGTGGTTTAAGTCCATCTGACTGACAGGCAGGAGTTTTTGAGTCTTGGTGACAGCAGGTCCAGCTCAGTGACAGTCACACAAGGGGTTCCTCAGGGCTTCTGTGTCTTTGTGTTTCTCCTCTGCCGTATCATTCATAGCTATGGACTGAATTGTCGTTTTAATGCAGACGATACTCAACTCAATTTAAATGTTAAAAGTGAAACTTCATCAGAGCTTTCTCAGCACACAACCTGCCTCAGTGAAATTAATACCTGGATGGAGCAGAACTCTTTAAAATGAAATGGCAGCAAAACTGAACTCCTGCAAATTGGCACTAAAGCGCAACTTAAGGCAATGAGCTCAAAATCAGTCCCTCTTGACGGTGATCTCATCAGACCTTCTTCTAATGCAAGGAATCTTGGGGTCATTGTTGGTTCCTCCCTTTCTTATTCCTCTCACATGAACCACATTAAGAAACTTTCTTACTTCTACCTCCATCACATATTCTGTGTTGTTCATTCTTCTCCTTTTCTAATACTGGGACACTCATCCCTGCTTTTATCACATCACACATCGATTATTGTGAATCCCTACTGGGAGATGTCCCTTCTAACCTTCTATCACATCTCCAATTGATTTAAAATTTTGCTGTGAGAGTCCTGACACAAACCAGCAACAGCGAGGACATCACACCATCCTGCTTCGCCTTCACTGGCTTGCTGTGTCTTACAGGATCGAATATAAAATTCAATTATTAACCTCTAAAGCTTTAAATGGCCTCACAGCCCACTATATCAGTGACCTTCTTCATCACTCCACCCCTGTTCACCTACTGAGGTCCTCTGATTCTGGCCATCTTGTTGTGCCCCACACTGACCTGCACTCTGTGGGTGACAGCAGGGCCTTCAGCTGTATAGCGCCCTGACTTTAGAATGACCTCCTGAAATTAATGAGATCAGCCGACTCCATTCATTCTGTTAAAATAAAACTGAGAACTCATCTGAGCAGGAAGGACTTTAACGTAACCTGACATTCTGACTCCTCTGTCAGTTTACCTCTCTGTGCAGATGTTCAGGATAATCTGTGTGTGTGTGTGTGTGGGTGTGTGTGTGTGTTATATCACAGATTAGGTTATCTGTTCAGGCTTTTCTTCTAGTATTGAAATTAGTATTTTACTCTGATTTATTGTCCTTCATTCTATTTAATGCTTTGTATATCCTGTATTTATCTGGTTTAGTGTTCTCTGAGGTTATTATTTGGGTCCAATGTTACAGATACCTGCTGATCTTTCTGAGATTCACTGAAGAGCCTTGAGCATTGGAAAGGTTATTATTATTATTATTATTATTATTATTATTATTATTATTATTATTATTATTATTATTATTATTATTATTTTATTATTATTATTATTTTGTTATTATTATTCTAATAATAATTGTGCTTCCTAACTGGACAGACTGATATCCCTGAAGCTTTATTGACTTGGTGTTAGACTGGGATGATTAAGTGTCAGTCAGTCAGTCACACATCCTAACACAAGGTCACAGGGGTCTTCTAGAGCCAATCCCAGCCAGCACAGGGCACAAGGCAGAAACAAACCCCGGGCAGGGTGCCAGCTCAATGCAGGGCACACACACACCCCCAGACACCAAGCACACACACAGGACAATTTAGGATCGCCAATGCATCTAACCTGCATGTCTGGACTGTGGGAGGAAACCCATGCAGACATGGGGAGAACATGCAAACGCCACGCAGGGAGGACCTGGTAAGTGAACCCTGGTCTCCTTACTGCGAGGCAGCAGCGCTACCCACTGCGCCACCGTGCCGCTATGATTTAGTGTTCTCTTCGCTTTTTGAACAGCGTAATAACTGTAAAGTTCTGTAGACAGACAGACAGAATTTCAATTGTTCATATCTTGATTAGCAAAGGTGTAGTTTTACAGAGCTGTGAATGAAGCTTCTGTGCTCATCTTAAAGGTTCATCATGGTAGGCAAATGGAATGACAGAAGAAGACGGGGGTCACATGACATCTGACATCACTGGCCGCCATGTTAAAGGATGGAGTCAGAAATGAAGAAGGGTTGATGAGAAGAAGCACAAACCTGGTGTGTTCCAGGGACTGATAAGATGTCCTTGAACTTATACAAAAAAGACATTAGAGAAGATAATAAAAGAAAAGAAAGAGTCATGGCTACTATTGGCTACGTCCTCTCAAATGGGTCATCAGCCCACCCAATGAAGACTCAGTATAAAGAAAGAAAGCTCTCACTTATCTGAACATTTAGCTGCCTTTCCTACATTACCAGGTGTCCACCTCACCTACTGACCCACTGGTCACAAGTCCTGTAGCGTGGAGGATTCCAGAGTGTCATTGTCACACTTAGCACATTTAAATTGTCACATGCACTCATTTAATTTCTAACATTACCGCGGCCCTTGTCAGTTCTAGCAGTGATGGTGAGCTGTAGATGACCGTGAATATGGACACCATAGACACACAAATGGCCGCCTCAGTGCTGCAGTCTGAGCTACGATGAAGGCCTAAATGTCAACTCCTTATCTTTAATTTCCATATTCAACTTGAGAACAGACATGTCACGTCCTTCATTTTATCTCCTAAAATGACAAAATTCCATTCCTTCTTGGCTTATGTGCTTTTGACAAGTCAGAATTCCCTCAATGGCAGATTCCTAATTTCTCAGATATCTGGAAATCCATTTTTGTTATAAAAGACAAGCAGCAGCAGAACAAAATAAAGCCCTCCAAGTTCAGTCCCTGAGACTTCAGAGCTCTAATGTGACAGATGGCAGGAGGAACACAAGTTTAGGAGTCCTAAAGAGAAGACGAACAAAATAAAAAGAAAGTCAGTTACACAGGATGAGGAAATCAGTGATGGAGACATCTGAACTGCGAGGCCTTCACTCAAGTCAGTCCAGCACATTGTGAGCAGCAGGAGAATTCATTTAGTGGAAAATCAGACAGGGAGGAAGATGAGCAGATGAAGAGTCAGTCTGGACTACATGTGGATACGGAGATATCGGAGTCATTAAGATAACACAAAACACAACCTCTGTGGACTGGCACCTTTGTAAAATAACAGATGACATGTGAAAGTGCAGGAATTATGGGAAGTGTAGCAGACAGAATGGTGGACAGCAGAGGATGTGAACACCAGTGGACATTGATGATGTCAGCTGTGGTTCTCCGTTTATTAACTTTATTAAGAAGTTGGTTTACTTCCAGGCAGAGGCCTTAATCACAGCTTACAGTTGACGTCACCATCTAAATCTGCCAGGGTGCCAAAGAGAAGGAATCATGAAAAGTAAATCTGCTGATCAGGGAGTTCACATTGAGTTTGACTGGGTGAGACATTAAACACTGAGATCTGCACAGCACTAAATACAATAAAAAATCAAAAAGAAAGTCACGTCATGTCAGCCATGTGACAAACTCAAAAAAAAAGAGAGACGTTAACATCCACTACACTCGCTGATCAGCCCTGGAGGAAAACTGCAGTGGACCTCAATGAACATAACAAACAAAATGACTTGGATACGCAGCATATCAGAGTATCTTTAGAGTTCATCGAGGAGGTACTGGACCCTCAACCACAAGAACTTCAGTTGTTCTGAAGCTAAAAGTGACTTCTGCTCAGCCTGGAATCCCAGATGAGGACATGAATGACAATGGGCCCCAGTTCTCCAGCACCAAGTTTAATGATCTGCTGAGTACACAATGGGAGGACTGAACCTTACAAGTACACGTAATGAGAAAGACCTGGTGGGCTCACCGCTATCTACATCCAGACAGTGGACAGAAGTGATCAAGAAAGCTAAGATGGCAGGCTGTATATGAGCACCAGATGTGTGGAGTGCATGTCAAGGGAGGTTAAGGTTGAGCTTTACAACACGCTGGTGAGACTCCACAGCAGTACTGTCTTCAGTGTTGGCCTCCATATTACAAAAGAGACACAGCAGCACTCGAGAAAGTCCACAGGAGAGCAACCAGGCTGACTCACAACTGTGTGAAGAAAGTGAAGGAGCTGAACCTCTAAAGTGAATGATGAGGTGACGTGACTGAAGTGTTTGGAGATCCTTGGGGTTACTTTAAAATAAATTATTTAACAAGATCTTGGGGCCCTGCGGTGGGCTGGCACCCTGCCCAGGGTTTGTTCCTGCCTTGCGCCCTGTGCTGGCTGGGATTGGCTCCAGCAGACCCCCGTGACCCTGTGTTAGGATATAACGGGTTGGATAATGGATGGATGGATGGATCTTGGGGACACAGTTAGAAACTTGTTGAGGGCAAATTCCACACAAATGTTGGGAAGTTTTTCTTCATACAGAGAACCACAGACACATGGAATAAATTAGTGTGGTGGACATCAGGACTTTAGGGCCTTCACAGCTCAACTTGATGTTATTTTGGTATTTATTTTACTATAACTGACCTGTGTGTTACATTTCTTTTTATTTTGGTGTCTTCTGTCTCTTTAACACTCAGGTGTGTTCCTCCTGGCCGGCTGTCACATTAAAGTGAAGACATAAATAAAAAGATCTGAGCGCCGAGAACTCAGGGCCTGCTGTTTGATGGCTGCACTTTCATGCTGCTGCTCATCTTCTATAAACCTGAGGACACACCAGTGAGGGGGCTGACTGGGTGGGATGACGGTGGTCACTTCTGAGGTGTCACACAACATGCTGTCCATTACACACACACACCTGGGGTCTCTCAGGGTCACTCGAGTCTTTTGTTCTCTCAGTTCTCAAGTTTAAAAATGTAAATGAAGAATAAGGAGTTCACATTTAGTCCTTCATCAGAGCGCAGACTGCAGCACTGAGGTGGTCAGCTGTGTGTCTCGGTGTCCCTGCTCGATGTGAAACATGTTAGAAAATTAATAAGGATGTGTTCAAAATCTGCAGAATAATGAGAAATGGTTTCATCTTTTATTTCTAAAAGGAGTGACGACTGCAATGTGGTGTTCAAGGTCTGTTTATTTAGAAAAGAGAAATGTTACTTGTGATTTACATCTGATGAGAGACAGAGTGAAATAAATCAAACAGACAGAGACGAGGCAGGCTGAGGTAAGGCAGTCGTGAGAGTGCAGATTAGTCAAACCTCGACTGTGTTCTCTGATATTCCTTATGGCACTAAGAAGAAAGGAAGTTCAGGAGCGATTTGTGTGGCTTTTCAAAGCGACTCTCCTTCCTGATTACTGGAGTTCAGCTCTACATGTAATGGCTGTCTGTCGTCAGTTGAGATGATTTCCAGTTTCTTTAGCGTTGTCCTCTGACACACACTTGACAGGTCGTCTCCGTCAGCCCCAATAACTTTAACTGCACGTTTAGTAATCTGCTGAGCTTTTTAAATTGTGGTTTGTCAGACTACTAAACCAGACGATGAAACTCAAAGTGATAGCAGACTGCAGTGAAAGGACAGCATGAGGTCCTCGTCTACTGTAAAGAGTTGGAGTTTACCGACGAGAAACAAGTGAATATTCTTTATTTGTATTTGTATTCCAGTTAAGATTTTTTTGGGGGGTTTCCCCAAAATTTTTCCCCTTTTTTAAAAAAAGGGGGGCCCCTTAGTCCCCCCAAAAAAGCTTTACCCCCGGGGGGGGGAAAAAACCCCCCCAAAAACCCGGGGCCCCCGGGGGCCCCCCCTTTCCCCAAAAAAAAAAATTTTTTTTTTTAAAAGGGAAAAAAAAAAAACCCCTTGGGTTTTTTTTTTTTTTTTTGGTTTTGGGGGGGGGGTCCCGGGGAAAATTTTGGGGGGGGGGGTTTTAAAAAACCCCCCTTTTTTTGGGGTTTAAAAAAAAGGGGTTTCCCCAAAAAAAACAAAAACCCAACCCCTTAAAATTTTTTGGGGTTTTTTTTTTTTTTCCCCTTTTTTTTTTTTAAATTTTTAAAAAAAAAAAAAAAAGGGGGGAAAAAAAAAAAATTTTTTTAAATTTTTTCCCGGAAAAATTTTTTTTTTCCCCCCCCAAAAAAGGGGTTGGGGGGTTTGGGGAAAAAAATCCCCCCAAAGGGTTTTTGGGGGGTTTTTTCCCCGGGGCCCCCCCCGGGGGGGGGGGGAAAAAAAAAAAAAATATTTTTTTTAAAGGGGGGAAACCCTTCCCCAAAACCCAAAAACCCCCCCCGGGGCCCCAAAAAATTTTAAAAAAAAAACCCAAACCCCGGAAACCCCTTTAAAAAAGAAACCGCAAAATTTTTTTTGGGGGGGGGAAAAAAAAAAAAAAAATTTTTTTCCCTTGGGGGGAAAAAAAAGGGGGGGGGGAAAAAAAAAAAAAAGGGAAAATTTTTTCCCCCTTTTAAAAAAAAAAAAAGTTTAAAAAAAAAAAGGGGGGCCCAAAAAAAAAAAATTAAAAAAAAAAAAAAAAAAAATAAAAAAAAAACGGTTTTTTTAAAAATTTTTTTTAAAAAAAAAAATTTTTTTTAACCGGAGGCCCCCCTTTTTAAAAAAAAACCCCCCCGGCCCCCCCCCAAAAAAAAAAATTTTTTTTTAACCCCTTTTTTTCCCCCCAAAAAAAAAAAATTTTTTTTTTTTTTTCCTTTAAACCCCTTTTTAAACGGGGGGAAAAAAAAAAAAGGGGGCCCCAAAAAAAAAAAAAAAAAAAAAAAACCCCCCCGGGGGGGGGGTTTTTTAAAAAAAAAAAATTTTTTTAAAAAACCCCCCTTAAAAAAATTTTCCTTTTAAAAATTTTAAAAACCCGGGTTCTTTTTCCCCCCCCCTTTAAAAAAAAAATTTTTCCCCCCCCTTTTAAAAGGGGTTTTAAAAAAAAAACCCTTTTTAAAAAAAATTTTAAAAAATTTTTTTTTGGAAAAACCCCCGGGGGTTTTTTTAAAAAAAAACCCGGGGGCCCCCCCCCCTTTTTTTTTTTTCAAGGGGGAAAACCTTTCCCCCAAAAAAAAGGTCCCCAAAAAAAAACAAAAAAACCCCGCCAAGGGGGAAAAAAAAAAAATTAAAAAAATAAAAAAAAAAAAAAAAAATATTTTTAAAAAAATTTTTTTTTTAAAAAAAAAAAAGGGAAAAAATTTAAAAAAAACCCCCTTTTTTTAAAAAAAAAATTTTAAAAAAAAACAAAGTTAAGGGGGCCCCCCCGGGGGGTTTCCCCCAAAAAACCCCAAAAACCCCCTTACCATAAGGTTTTTTTTTTTTAAAATTTTTTTTTAAACCCTTTTTCCCCTTTTTTTTTCCCCCTTTTTTTTTTCAATTTTAAAATTTTTTTTTTTTTTTTTGGGGGGGGAAAAAAAAAAAAGGGGGGCCCCCCGGCCCCCCCCTTTTTTTTTTTTTTCTTTTTTTAAAAAAATTCCGGTTTAAAAAACCCCCTTTTTTTTTTTTTAAAAATTTTTTTGGTTTTTTTCCCAAAAAAAATTTAATAACGGAGGTTGGTTTTTTTTTTTAAAAATTTTTTTTTTAATTTTTAAAAAAATTTTTTTTTTTTTTTTTTTTGGGGTTTTTTTTTTAAAAAAAAAATTTTTTTTTAAAAATTTTTTTTTTAAAAATTTTTTTTAAAAACCCTTTTATTTTTTCCCCCCGAATTTAAAAAAAAGGGTTTTTTGGTTTAAAAGGTTTTTAAATTTTTTAAAAATTTTTTAAAAAAATTTTTTTTTTTTTTTTTTTTTTTAAAAAAAAAAAAACCCCAACCCTTTTTTTGGGTTTTTTTGGGGGGCCCCCCCCCAAAAAAAAAACCCCCTTTTTTAAAACGGGGTTTAAAAACCCCGGGGGAAATTTTTTCCCCCGGGAAAGGGTTTTTTTTAAAAAAGGGGGGTTTTTTTTTTGGGGGTTTTTTTTTAAAAAAATTGGGGGAAAAACCCCCCGGGGGGGGTTTTTGGGGGGCCCCCCCTTTTTTCCCCCTTGGGGGGGGGGGAATTTTTTTGGGGGGGGCCCCCCCCTTTTAAAAAAAAACCCCCCCCCCCGGGGGATTTTCCCCCTTTGGGGAAAAAGGGGGGTCCCCTTTTTTTTCCCCCAAAAACCAAATTTTGGGGTTTTTGGGGGCCCCCCCCCCCCCCCCCCAAAAAAACCCCGGAGAAATTTTTTTTTCCCAAAATTTTTCCCCTTAAAATTTTGGGGGGGGGGGGGGAAAAAGGAAAACCCCAGGTTTTTGGAAATTGGGCCCCACAATTTTCCAAGGGGGCCCGGGGAATTTTTTTAAAAAAACCCAAGGTTTGGGGGGGGGGGGGGGGATGGGGGGGGGTGGGGTTTTCCCCCCTTTTTCCTTTGGGAAAAAGGGGGGGCCCTTTGGGGGGGGGGGGGCCCCTGGGGGAAAAAAGGGAATTTTTTATTTGGTTAAAGGGAAATTTTCCCTTTTTTAAAAAAAAATTTTTTAAAACCCCCCTTTTTTTTTTTTCCCCCGGGGGGGCCCCCCCCGGGCCCCCCTTTTTTTAAAAAGGGTTTTTTTTTTTTGGTTTTAAAAATTTTTTAATTTTTTTAAAAAAAATTTTTTCCCCCTTTTTTTAAAAAAAGGGGGGGGGGGGAAAAAAAAAAAAAATTCAAAAATTTTTTTTTTTTTTAAAAAAAAAAAAAAAAATTTAAAAAAAATTTTTTTTTTGTTTTTTAAAAAAAAAAAAAAATTTTTTTTTTTTGGTATTTTAAAAAATTTTTTAAAAAATTTTTTAAAATTTCTTTTTTTTTTTAACCGGGGTTTAAAAAAATTTTTTTAAAAAAAAAAATTAAAAAAAAATTTTTTTTTAAAAAAAATTGTTTTTTCCCCCAAAAAAAAGGGGGGGGGAAAAAAAAAGGGGGGTAAAAACCAAAATTTTTGGGTTTAAATTGAAAAACCCGGGGGTTTTAAAATCCCCTTTTTTAAATTTTTTTTTTTAATTTTTTTCTCTTTTCTTTTTTTATTTTTTTCAAGGGGCCCCAAAAAAAAATTTGGGGAAAACCCCTGCCCCCAAAAAAAAAAAGGGGTTTTTTTTTCCCCCCCCCCCAAAAAAAAAGGGCTTAAAAAAGGGGGGGGGGGGAAAAAAAATTTTTTTTTTAGGGAAAAAAAACCCCCCGGGGAAAAAAGGGGTTTTTTGGGGGTAAAAACAAAATTTCCCCCCCCTTTTTTTGGGGTTTTTTTTTCAATTTTTTTTTTTTTTTTTCCCCCCCCCCTTTTGTTTTTTAAGGGGCCCCTTTTTTTTTTTTAAAATTTTTTCCCCCCCCTTTTTTTCCCCCCCCTTTTTTTTTTTTCCCCCTTTTTTCTTACCCCCCCCCCTTTTTTTTTTTCCCTTTTTATTCCTTTTTTTTTTTTTCCCCCAAAAAAAAATTTTTTTTTCCCCAAAAATTCCCCCTTTAAAAAAATTTTAACCCAAGGGGGGCCCCCCTTTTTTTCCCTGAGGGGGAAAACCTTTTTTTAAAATTCCAAAAAATTTTTCCCCCCTTTTTTCCCCCCCCCCAAAGGGGCCCCCCCCCCCAAAACCCCGGTTTTTGGGGCAAACCCCTTTTTTGGGGGAACCCCCGGGGGGGGCCCCCCCCTTTTTTTTTTCCTTTTTTTTTCTTTCTTTTTTTCTTTTTTTTTTTTTTTGGGTTTTTAAAAACCCTTTATTTTTTTTTCCCCCCCACCCCCTTTTCCCCCCCTTTTTTTTTTAACCTTTCCCCCCTTTTCCCCCCCCAAAAACCCCCCCCCCCCCCAAACCCCCCAAAAAAACCCCCCCCAAAACCCCCCCCCAAAATTTTTTTTAAGGTTGATTTTTTTTTCCCCCCCTTTTCCCCCCTCGGGGGCCCCCCCCCAAAAGGTTTTTTTTGGCCCCTTAAGGGGGTTTTCCCCGGGGCCCTTTTTTTAAAAAGGGGTTTTTGGGGGGCCCCGGGAAAAAAGGGTTTTTTTTTTTTCCCCCCAATTTTTTTTTTTTTTTTTTTTTGGGTTTTTAAAAGGGGGGGGGGGGGGGTTTTTTTTTCCTTTTTTTTTCTTAAAATTTTCCCTTTTGGGGGGGGGCCCCCCCCCCCCAAAAAAACCCCCCAAAACCCCCCCCCGGGGGCCCCCAAAAAAAAACCCCCCAAAAGGGCCGGGAAAAAATGGGGGAAAAACCCCCCCCCCCAAAAAAAAAAAAGGGGCCCAAAAAAGGGGGGGGTTTTTTAAAAACCCCCCCCGGGGGGTTTTAAGGGTTTTGGGGGGGGCCCCGGGGGGCCCCCCCCCCCCCCAAAAAAAAAAAAAAAGGGGGCCCCCCTTTTTTCCTTTTTCCCCCCCCCCCTTCCCCCCCCCGTGCCCTGGCCCCCTTTTTTTTTTTTGGGGGTTTTTTTTCTCCCCTTTTTTTTTTTCCCCCCTTTTTTTTTTCCCTTTTTTTTCCTTTTTCCCCCCCCCCCCCCCTTTTTTCCCCCTTTTTTTTTTGTTTTTCCCCCCTTTTTTTTTTCCCCCCCCCCCCTTTTTCCGGGAAAAAACCCCCGGTTTTTTTCCCCCCCTTCCCCCCCCTTTTTTGGGGGGCCTTTTTTTTTCCCCCCCTTTTTTTTTTTTTTCCCCCCCCCCTTTTTTTCCCCCAAAAAAGGGTTTTTTTTTTTCCCCCCCCCCCCTAAACCGGGCCCAAAAGGGGCCCCCCCCCCGGGTTTTTTTTTTTCCCCCTTTTTTTTTTTTTTAAAAGGGTTTAAAGGGGGAAAAAAGGGGGGGGAAACCCCGGGCCCAAAAAAAATGAAAATTTAAAAGGCCCCGGGGAAACCCCCCAAAAAAAGGGGGAAAAACATAAACCTTTTTTAAAAGACCCCCTTTCCCCCGGGGGGAAAAGGGGCCCCCCCTTTTTCCCCCCCCGGGGGGGCCCCCCCCCCCAAAAAAAAATTTTTTCCCCTTCCCCCCCCCTTTTTTTGGGAAAAAGGGGGGGAAAAAAAAGGGGGGTTTTTTTGGGGGGGGGGGGGTCCCCCCCCTTTTTTTTTTTTTTTCAAAATTTTTGGGGGCCCTTTTTTTGGGGGGGGAAAAAAAAAAAAAAATTTTGGGGAAAAAAGGGGGCCCCCCCCCCCCCCTTTTTTTAAAGGGGGCCCCCCCCCCCCAACCCCCCCCCCTTTTTGGGGGGGCCCCCCTTTTAAAAAAACCCCCCCCCCGGGGGGTTTTTTTTGGGGGAAAAATTTAAAACCCCGGGGGGTTTAAATAAGGGGTTTTTTTGGGTTCCCCCCCCCCAGCCCCTTTTCCTTTGGGGTTTTTCCCCTTTTTTTTTCCCCCCCTTTTTTTTCCCCCCCCCCCCCTTCCTTAAATTTTTTTTTCCCCCCCCCCCCCTTTTTTCCCCCCCCCCCAAATTTTTTTGTCCTTTTTTTTTTAAAAATTTTTTCCCCCCCAAAAATTTTTTCCCCCCCTCCCCCTTTTTTTTTTTTTTCCCCCGTTTCCCCCCCCCCAAAAAACCCCCCCCCAAATTTTTTCCCGGGAAAAAAACCCCGGGGTTTAAAACCCCCCCCCCCCCCCAGGGGGGGGTTTTTTTTTTTTCCCCGGGGGGAAAAAAGGGGGGGCCCCAAAAACCCCGGGGCCCCCCCCCAAAAAACCCCCTTTTAAAAAACCGGGGGGCCCCCGGGGGGGGAAAAAAAAAACCCCCCGGGGGAAAAAAGGGGGGGAAAAAAAAGGGAAATTAAAAAAAAATGATTCCCTTTCCCCTTTTAAGGGGCCCAAAAAAAATTTTTGGGGGGGGCCCCGGTTTTTTTTTTCCCCCTCCCCGGGGCCCCTTTTTTTGGGCCCCTTTTTTGGGGGTGGGCCCCTTTTTTTTGGGTTGGGGAAAATTTTTGGGGGGGGCCCCTCCCCCGGGGAAAAAATTTTAATTTTTCCCCCAATTAAAAAGGGGGGGCCCAAATTTTTTTTTCCCCCCCTTTCCCCTTTTTTTTTCCCCCTTTTTTAAAAAAAAGGGGTTTTTTCAGCCTTGGGCAGCCTTGGGGGGGGAAAAATTTTTTTAAAAAAACCCCAAAAAAGGGGGGGAAAAAAAGGGGGGGGGGAAAAAAAAAATTTTTACCCCCTTTTCCCCCCCCGGGGAAAAACCCCCAAAAAAAGGCCCCTTGGGGGAAAAAAAAATTTTTTTTTAAAAAAAAAAAGGGGGGGCCCAAAAAAAACCCCGGGGAAAAAAACCCCCGGGGCCGGGAAAAAGGGGGGTATCCAAAATTTTAAAAACCCCCTTCCCCCTTTTTTTCCCCCCCCCAAAAAAAAACCCAAAAAAAAAAAAAAAAAAAAAAAGGCCCCCCCAAAAAAAAGAAAAAAAAAAAAAAAAAAAAAAACCCCCCCGGGGGGGGGGGGGGGGAAAAAAAATTTGGGAAAAAGGGAAAAAAAAAAAGGGGGGAAAAAAAAAAAACCCCCAAAAAAAAAAAAAAAAAAAGGGAAAACCCCCAAAAAAAAAAAAATTTTTAAAAAAAAAAAAAAAAAAATTTTTGGGGGAAAAAAGGGAAAAATTTTTTTAAAAAAAGAAAGGTTTTAAGGGGGGAAAAAAAAAAAAAAAAAAAAAAAGGGGGGAAATTTCGGGGGGGTTTTTTAAAAAAAAAAACCAAAATCCTAAAAAGGGAAATTTTTGGGGGGAAAATTTTAAAAAATTAAAAAATTTTCCCCCCCAAAAATTAAAACCCCCCAAAAAAAAAAAAAAAAATTTTTTTTTTTTTTAAAGTTTTTTAAAAAAAAAATTTTTGGGGGGTTTTTTTAAAAAAAAAAAAATTAAAAAAAAAAAATTTTTTTTTTTGGGTTTTTTTGGGGAAAAAAATTTAAAAAAACCCCAAAACCTTTTTTTTTAAAAAAAAAAAAAATTTTAAAAAATTTTTTTCCAAAAAGAATTTTTTGGGTTTTTTTGGGGGGGGGTTTTTTTTTTAAAAATTTTTTTTCCCCTTTTAATTTTTAAAATTTTTTTTTAAAGGGCCCAAAATTTTTTTTAAAAAATTGGGGGAAAAAATTTTTAAAAAAAATTTTTTTTTTTTTTTGGGGGGGGCCCCTTTGGTTTCCCAAAAAACCCAAAAAATTAAAAAAAAAAAATTTTGTTTTGAAAATTTTTTAAAAAAAAATAAAAAAAAAAAAAAATTTTTTTTAAAAAAAACCCCCCAAAACCCCCAAAATTTAAAAAAAAAAATTTTTTTTAAAAAATTTTTTAAAAATTTTTTTTAAGGGGGGTTTTTTTTTGGGGGCCCTTTAAAAAAAAAATTTTTGGGAAAAATTTTGGGCCCCAAAAAAAATTTTAAAAAGGGGGAAAAATTTTAAAAAAAAATTTTTTTTTTAAAAAAATTTAAAAGGGAATTTTTTTTCCCCCCCAAAAATTTTTTTTTAAAAAAAAAATTTTTGGGGGGGAAAAGGGGCCCCCAAAAGGTTTTTTTTCCCCCTTTTTTTAAAATTTTTTTTTGGGGGGGGGTTTTTTTTTTTGGGGGGAAAAATTTGGTTTTAAAAAAAAAAAAAGGGGGGAAAAAAAAAAATCCAAAGGGAAAAATTTTTTAAAAATTTTTAAAAATTTTTTTAAAAATTTTTTAAAAAAAAAAATTTTTTTAAAATTTTTTTAAAATTAAAAAAAAGGCCCCGGGGTTTTTTTTTTTTTTTAAAAACCCCCAAAATTTTTTTTTTTAATTAAAAACCCCCCTTTTTTTAAGGGGGAAAAAAAAAATGGGGGGGCCCCCCCCCAAAAAATTTTTTTTTAAAAAAAAAATTTTTCTTTTTTTTTTCCCCCAAAAATTGGGGGTTTTTTTTTTTCCCTTTTTTTCCTTTTACCTTTAAATTTTAAAAAAATTTTTTTTTTTTTTTGTTTGGTTTTAATTTTTAAAAATTTTTTTAAAAAAAATTTTTTTTTTTTTTTAAAAGGGTTTGGGGGGAAGGGGAAAAAAGGGAAATTTTTTGTCCCAAATTTAAAAAAACCCGGGGGGGGGTTTTTTTAAAAAAAAATTTAAAAATTTTTTTTTTTTTAAAAAAAAAATTTTCAAATTTCCAAAAATTTTTTCCCAAAAAATTTTTAAAAAAAGGGGGTTTTTTAAAAAAATTTTGGGGGTTTTTTTAAAAATTTTTCCCTTTTTCCCCCGGTTTTAAAAAAAATTTTTAAAAAAAAAAAAAAAAAAAAATTATTCCAAAAAAAAAACTTTTAAAAAAAAAAAAAAATTTTTTTTTTTTTTTAAAAAAAATTTCCCCCCAAAACCCCTTTTAAAAATTAAAAAACCAAAAGGGGGAAAAAAAAAAAAGTTTTAAAACCCCCAAAAAAAATTTTTTTTTTTTTTAAAATTGGGGGGCCCAAAAGGGGGTTTTTTTTGGGGGCCCCCTTTTTTTTCCCCCCCAAAAAAAAAAAAAAATTTTTTAAAAAACCCCCAAACTTTTCCTTTTAAATTTTTAAAATTTTGGGGGTTTTCCCCCCCAAAAAACCCCCCCTTTTTTTAAAAAACCCAAAAAAAATTGGTTTAAAAATTTTAAAAAAACCCCCCTTTTTTTTTTTTAAAAAAAGTTAAATTTCCCCCCCCCAAATTTTTTTTTGTTTTTTTTTTTTGGGGGGGGGTTTAATTTTTAAAAATTTTTCCCCCCCAAATTTTTTGGGGGGGTTTTTTTTTGGGGGGTTTAAATTTTTTTATTTTTTTTTGGGGGGTTTTTTCCAATTTAAAACCCCCACCAAATTTTTTTTAAAAATTTTTTTTCCTTTTTTTGGGGGGTTTTTTTTTTAATTTTGGGGGGGGGGGGGGGGGTTTTTTCCCTTTTTGGGGCCCAAAAAACCCCCCTTTTTTTTTTTTTTTTTGGGGGTTTTTGAAGGGGGGGTTTTTTTCCCCGGGGGTTTTTTTTAAAAAAAATTTTTTTTTGAAATTTTAAATTTTTTAAAAAAAAAAAAAATTTTTATTTTAATTTTTTTTTTTTTAAAAAAAAATTTTTTTTTTAAAAAAAAAATTAAAAAATATTTTAAATTAAAAAAAAAAAAAAAAAACCCCCCAAAAACCCCCTTTTTTAAAAAATTTTTTAAAAATTTTTTTTTGGGTTTTTTCCCCGGGGAATTTTTAAAAAAAATTTAAAAAAAAAATTTTTTTTTTAAAAAATTTTTAAAAAAAAAACCCCAACCCCCCAAAAAAAAAAAACCCCCAAAAAAAAATTTTAAATTTTTTTTTCCAACCCCAACCAAACCTTTTTTTAAAAAAAAAAAAAGGGGAAAAAATTTTTTTTTTTAAATTTTTTTTTCCCTTTTTCCCCCCCCCAAAATTTTTTTTCCCCCCCTTTTTTTTTTTTAAAAAAAAACCCCAAAAAAAAAAAAATTTTTTTTAAAAAAAAAAATAAAAATTTTCCCCCCCCCCAAAAAAAAACCCCTTTTGCCCCAATTTTAAAAAAAAATTTTTTTTGGAAAATTTTAAAAAAATTTTTAAAAAAAAACCCTTTAAAAAACCCCCCTTTTTTTTTTTAAAAAAACCGGGAACCCCCTTTAAATTTTTTCCCTTTTTTCCAAATTTTTGGGGTTAAAAACCCCCAAAAAAAAAAAAATTTTTTTTTGGGAAAGGGGTTTTTTTTTTTGTCCCTTTTTGGGGGGTTTTTTCCGGGGGTTTTTTAAACCCTTTTTCTGTTATTTTCCCCAAAAAATTTTTTTTTCCCCCAAACCCCCCTTTTTGGAAAAAATTTTTGGGGGGGGAAAAAAAAAAGGGGAAAAAATCAAAGGGGGAAAAGGGGTTTGGGGGGTTTTTTTGGGGTTTTTAAAAAAAAACCCTTTTTTTTTAAAAAGGGGGGGAAAACCCTTTTTTTGGGGGTTTTTCCCCGGGGTTTTTTTTTGGGCCCCAAAAAGGGGGGGTTTTTTAAAAATTTTTTTTTTAAAAAAAATTTTTTTTTTTAAATTTTTTTTTTGGGGAAAAAAGAAAAAAATTTTTTTCCTGAAAAGGGGGGTTTTTGGGGGGGCAAATTTTTTTTAAAAAAAAAATTTTTTTTAGAACCCAAAACCCCCTTGGGCCCCCTTTAAAAACCCCAAAAAAAACCCCCCCCCCAAAGGGGGGTTTTTTTTTTGGGGGCCGGGAAATTTTTTTTAAAAAAACCCCCCTTTCCCCCGGGGGGAAAAAAAAAACCTTGTCCCCTGTCTCTGGATGGACACTCAGCTGCTGTCCATTTCTTCTTCTTCTTGTCCATCTCACACTCCTCCTCCTCATCCTCCTCTGTCTGTCTCTCCTTATCTTTATTGTCCTTCCTGCCTGTCACCTCAGTCAGCTCCACTTGTCGCTGTCACTCTGGTGACTCCATGTGATGTCATGTGATCAGCCCGCTCATCAATAACACATTCACACCCCCACCCCTCCTCCTCTTTACTCACACCAGGTGTATTAATTTACAGTTGTCACTCCTGAGCCCCCCACTCAGCTGACGAGCCCCTGAATCTCCCAGGTTGTTTCTGTCCAGGTTCAGATATGTCAGCCGTGAGTTTGGAGATGAGAGGACCGAGGAGAGAGCTGAGCAGCAGGCCGAGGTGAGACCACAAGAGGCCAACCTGTGGAGAAGAAGAGAGATGAGTGAGGACAGACAGACAGACAGATGGACACACAGCACAAGGGCTCAATGACTGCACCATCTTCACTGAAATGCACTTTGACCCTGAGACCACTGCTGTCCTTATAAGGTAAGGCGCTATATACCTGACAGAGTCTTCTGCCTTCCTGCCACACTGTCTGGTGACACGTCACTCAAAGTGACATGTGGATAGGAATGTGAAGGACCTGAGGCTGACAGTTTCCTGCACTCGAGGGTCCAGACAGACTTGTCAATGCTGATGACAGCGGAGGGACCACCTTGGATTTGTGTCTGTAACTGAGGACTCAGCACATGGAGGGGCTTTGACTGATTTGCAGGACCACATCCACAGATTCCTGTTAGACACGCCGGTCACTGCTGGACATCGGAGAGCACGACACTCGAGTGTCGTCCATGGTGG
Source organism: Polypterus senegalus (assembly GCF_016835505.1). Taxonomy (NCBI): domain Eukaryota; kingdom Metazoa; phylum Chordata; class Cladistia; order Polypteriformes; family Polypteridae; genus Polypterus; species Polypterus senegalus. The sequence continues at coordinate 30,680 of NW_024384145.1, forward strand.
CTCTACTGATGTCAGACCACTTAGACGATGAGGACACTCTGTCTGTCTATTGTGACAAAGACTGGACTGACTCTGTGATCAGTGACATAATGGACAGGGTGGACAGGACTAACATGTGACACTTCTGACACTCACACGTCACATGCTGACCGGTGCCACTGACCAGCTGACCTCAGTCCACTAAAGGCCTCACTGCTGGTCACCTCAGTTTTTCTTATTTCTCTCCTAATTTGTAATAAAGCCAGTGGACGAGCTCTGAATGGACACTCAGCATCCCAAAGTCCAGTCCCTTGGGCACAGAGGTGGTCCGAGTAGACTGTGAAGTGACCCCCATTACTGCTGACCACTGCTGTCCATTCCCAGCTCTCTTCTGACCTGAGCTGCCCATTCAGAGCAAAATGGCAGAGTGACCTGCTATCATCGCCACCTGCTGGTAGGTGTTAAAAATGACACAAGTGACATCTCAGTGACATCAAACCACACAGAGAATTAAAGAATAAAAAGACAAGAAGAACAGCAGCTGGGCCACCGAAAGAGAAAAGAATCAGAAGATCACAAGAAGAACACATCAGGGGCTCAGAAAAGGAGGAGAATCATCAGGAATTCAGCAGTCCGGACCACCAGCATTAACTCACCTGTGAAGATCAGGAAACAAATCAAAAGAACAACAACACATCCCATAATAAACAGACAGAATATGAAAGAATGTTAAAAGAAAACCAAACAATCGTCTCTTCATAGCTCAGTCCTAAATCACAAGCAAATACTTTTAGTTCTGAAGACACAAGTGAAGCCCCCCATGGCAGTCTGTTTGAGGGGGGATAGATAGATAGATAGATAGATAGATAGATGAAAGGCACTATATAATAGATAGATAGATAGATAGATAGATAGATGAAAGGCACTATATAATAGATAGATAGATAGATGAAAGGCACTACATAATTAAAATACAGATAGATAGATGAAAGGCACTATATAATAGATAGATAGATAAATAGATAATCGAGGAGGAGGCCTTGGAATAATTCATTGTAACAACATGCAAATCACTCCTAAAAATTTAGGCAACTTTATATCCTTTGAGGCATTAATTTTAAATATTAAAACAGATTCCAACACAATTATAGTGCTAGTCTACAGACCACCAGGGCCATATTCATTGTTCATGACTGAATTTAGCAACCTTCTATCTGATTTGGCTATAAATTATGATCACGTAGTTCTGATGGGGGATTTTAATGTACACATTGATGTGGAAACTGACACTTTTAGCAAATGTTTTACTTATTTGTTAAATTCAGTAGGATTTTGTCAGATTGTCAAAGGTCCAACTCATAATCATAACCATACATTAGATTTAATTAAAACTTACAATGTTGAAATTCAAAATGTAAATATTACTCCATTAAATGTAGTTATTTCCATCACTTCTTAATTACGTTTGATTTAGTTCTGCCCATGCCAGCGACTTCCAGAGATTAAAACAAAGACAGTGCGACATCTAGATTGTAATTCTGCTTCAAAATTTATTGATACCTTGAGTAAGTCGAGTGTAATTGTGGAAAACCATTTAGATCAGTTAACATCAAATGTAAACGTGGAAAACAATTTAGATCAGCTAACATCACATTATAATGTGACCTTGAGAGATGCTCTGGACACAGTGGCTCCCCTTAAAACAAAAGTGATCAAAGCACATAGAAACTCTCCCTGGTTTAATGAAAACACTCAAGCTCTTAAATTAGAGTTAAAACTGGAGCAGATGGAGAACAACAAAGTCAGCTCAAATTGCATGGACAGAAGTGTATAATTAAGCCCCTTAAAGCTGCTCAGAACTATCTACATTAATGATAGAATAATAAACCTAGGTA
>NW_024384146.1:0-48303 GCF_016835505.1 Polypterus senegalus
TATTTATTATTCGATGCTAAGGGGAATGTTTTTTTTTAAAGGGCGAATTTTTCTTTAACCAGGGCCCCCTTCGGGGAAGCCACCTTAGCTGGTGAGCTATGAGGAGATTTTAAAAAAATATTAAAAACAAAAAATTTATTTAATTATTAAGAAAATTAAATTGGGCGTATTTAAATTATTCAATTAATTAAATTAGGTTAAGGGTTGAATTGAAGGGTGTTGGGAGGGGATTCAGGAACCAGCCCTTTTGGGGAGATTAGCCAAACCCGGGCGGGTGTCGGTCGCCAGCCTGTCCGCAGGGCCTTGCCGGCCTGCTTCTTTCTTTGGCCCCCGAGGGAATGTGCCCCGGGTGCTTTTCCCCCTTTTCCCGGTCCTTTTTTTGGGGTGGGCGGGGGTGGAGGTTAGTGGGTTTGGTCTCTTCCTTGGCTCCCCCCATGGGCCAGAGGTTAAAACTCCCCTCTTTCCCCCCCCCCCCCACTCCCACCCACGGCACCCCCCCCCCACGCTTCCCCTCCGCCCCATGTCCCCTCCCCCTTTTTTTTGGGCAGCCGGGCCTTGGGTTCCGCCTTTCTAGTGCCGCCTGAACCCTGGGTTCCCGTGCCGGGTTGTCTTGGGCAGTGTTTCCCCCCCAGTTGTGCCTTCCTTTTCAAGGCAAGTGGTTTTTCATTTAATCGTGCCCCTGGGGAATTTTAATTTTTTGGAAAGGGGTAATAAGGGTCGCCCCCCTTTCACCTCCCTATTGGATTTAATTTTGGATAAGTAAAGGGGTGCCGTCCCTTATTCAAAGATTCCAGGCAGGTATTTTTTTAATAAAAAATAAAATTTTAAAATTGTTAATTGAAAAAAGTGCGGTTAGGGTATTAATAATATTAAATTAAATAATTTAGTTTCAATAGAACTTTGGGGGTGGTATTGAGGACTTTCCCCAGCGGAAGCCCGGTAGCCAATAAACCGGGTTTTGGGGGGGTTTTGTGGTTTTCAAGGGGGCCCGTTAACCCCCAAACTCCTTTAACTTTAACAGGTGGCTGGGGTAAGCTGGGGCAGGGGCCAGGATTCCTTCCCCCCTCATATCTCCTTTTTGTTTTTCTAGGGGGGAGGGGAAGGGTTTAAGCCGTTTTCGCTTTCCCCCCCCTTCCGGCTCAAAGGGGGCAAGGCCCCCCCACTCTCCTTCCGGGGCCCCCTTCCCCCGGGTTTCCCCCCGGGAAACCCTGCTTTTCGGCCGCCCCCCCGCTTCCAGCTGTCACCCGGGTTCCTCGGTTTCTGGGAGCTTCCTTCCAACCTTGGGCATGGGCGGGGTGGGGCTTGGCCTGGGTTGGAGCTTTCTTGGAACTCTAAAGGTTTGTTCTACTTTAAAATTTTTTCCCCCTGGGGAAATTTTAAGTTTTTGGAAGGAAAAGGGTTCTTGGCTACCAGCTTGACTTTGTAGTACTTCAGAGGCTTTCCTTTCCCCTTAATGTTAACGAAGCAGCTTGGCTGGGATCCCTACTATGGGGGGGAGAGTCAAGAGCGATATTTAATATTTACTGGTATTAATTAATAATTATTATTGGTTTAATTTGATAATAAAAAGTTCTGGGCGTAGGGGTAATGTAAGAAGTTCAGATTATGTGTAGTGAAATTGAACTGTTGTAGGGGAGTGAATTATTAACGACCACTGCCCTAGCGAGCTTATTAGTCCCAGAACCGAGGTCTGAGGCTGTTGATTGTGCGCCGTGTGAGGCCTTTTCACACAGGGGCAGGTGTCCTACATCTCAGTCTCAGGGTGCTGTGTCTGAGGCCTTTGGGGGTCGGATTCTACTGCCGTCTTCTGGTCTCCTTTGTTTGTGGCATCTAGTGCGGGTGGGGGATGGGTAAACCGTCCCTCTTCCTGGTACCTCTAGGCCACGGGCGGGAGCAAGGCTGACTGTCCCCTCCCCTCCCACCCCCCCCGATCCACCCGTTCCGCCAAGCGAGTTTCCGTCCGTCCAGCCTTTACGGCCTGCTTCTCAGGTTTCGCCGCTTTGCCCGAGCTGGATGGCTTTGGTCAGGGGCTTGTCTGGGCTGTCTCCGGTTGTTTCCAGCAGGGTTTCCCGGAGCGTGGCTGCTCCTGGGGCATGCATCGCTTCCGTTTGGCTAAACCCCGGGGAATCTGTTGATCGTTACTTGATACGCTATCTGGGATCTTTTTAATTGATTTCTTGTCAAATGGAAAAACTGTCCTCCACTATGGAATGAGATTGTCTCCAGGGTGTTTTTCCTACTTTAAAACAAGACAAGCAGCCTTGGCTGGGATTTCCTCTGGGTAAAAAAAACAGCGGGAGGTGATTGTTTGTATAAGAAGAATTAATTAATTATTTAATTGATAATTAAAAAATTATTAGTATGTAGTTATTATTGGTAAAAGTCTTAGCTCCAAGGTATGTGAGGCTGATTAGATGCACAGTGTGGGGGTGAGGCATTGTGGCGACAGGGGTGAGGAGCGGGCCTTGAGCTCCGAACACTGAAGCAGTCCTGCAGGCTGTCTGAGTTGTGCAGCGCCCCTGTGTTCGAGGCCCTTTTTCACACGGCCCCAAAAGCTTCTCCTTTTCATCTTCATCCCCAGGTGTGACGTGATGTCGAAGGTTGTGAGCGTGGTTCAGGGATATCTGCTCGTCCAGCTCTTCACGCGTCTCCCTTCTTTTTTTTGGGCACTAGGCGGGATGGAGGTGGAGTGGTGGTTTAACCGTCCTCTTCTTGCCTGGTCTCCGCCTCCCCAAACCCACCCCCAAACCCCCAAGCCAGCTGTCCCCTCCCGCCCACCCCCCGCATGTATGGCTACCGGCCCTCGCTCCGGTTTTCCACCGGTTTCCGGCACCTTGGCTTAATCAGGCCTTGGCTCAAGGTGGGCGCTTTTCCGGCCGTGGATGTCTAGGGTCGCTTGGCTTGTCTTAAGTGTCTTCCTCACTGCAATTGATGCCACCATGCAGCTGCGCGGAGGCAGTGAACTGGCTGGCCTGGGAGTTTGGGTAACGCTGCTTTCGGCTAAGATCAGTGTGTCTGTTCTTATATTTAATCTGATCGTCCCTATCTGGGAATATAAAAAGTTTGGGTCGGGAGATGGAATAGGGCTTCTCCGTCCATCACTTGCTCGACCTGGTTTCAGTACTTCAGGGCGTGCACTTTCTCCTTTGCTGGTATAAAACAAGCAAAGCCTTGGCTGAGGGTTGTACTATGAGGAAGGAAAGCTCTAGCCAGAGCAGATTGGATTAATTATTAACTGAATAATTAATTAATTAATTAATTAATTTAGTTTAATTTGACTTAATTAAAAAGTTCATGCGTGCCTGTAGGCGCTTGCTTTAACGTTCCAACAGATGTCGGGGGCTGGAATTAGAGGCCGCTTTGGGGGAGTGAAGTAGTCGGACTGACAAGCCTGTACCTGCAGGAAGCTTACAGCCCCGACCAGCGCCTGGAGCTGTCTCTGTTCTGCAAGCCCCGTGTAGGCTGGTTCAAGGCGTGCCTTCTCCTTTCCTTATCTCAATTGCGTGACGTGTGTCTGAAGAGCTGGGTTTTTTCGGGGCATCGCCCCCGCTCTTCTGGCGTCTAGTTCGTTTTTGAGGGTTTAGGGAATGGTGTGGGTTTAAGCCGTCCCTTTTGCCAGCCGCCAATGCCACTGGCTCCCCCCGGCCACTCTCCCCCCGCCTCACATCCAGCTTGGGCCTGTTCCGGAACTTAAAGGTTTCCGGCCTTTTGGCAATAGTGTATCGCCTTCGGTTCAAGTGGGCGCTTTGTCTGGGCCTAATGTAATTGGTTACTTGAGCCTGGGAGGGCCGCACCCAAGTTGATGGTTACGCCCGGGCTGGGATCTCGCTGTGCAGGATAGCAGCCTTCGAGCCTTTAAAAGATAAAGGGAAAACTTGGATGTTTAATTTTATAGTCCCATAGCCAAAATTTATTGATTTGGACAAAAGGAGTGAATGGCTTCTGTACTCCAGCTTCTGGTATTGCAGTGCTTCCAAGGGTGCAATTTCTGTATAACAAAGGGCCTAGCGGGATGCCTACTTATCAAGAAAGGTCTCAGCAGATATTATCCGTGCGGGATTATTCATAAATTTAGTTTAAATTTTTAAAAGCATTGTGCCTGTGGGCTATTGGACGTCTCCAGATTACAAATTCAGCGCTCCCATTGGGCTGTTTGGTGTGGAGGCGGACGAAAGGGTGTCCTGCGGGCCTAAGCCTCCTCCATCGCCCCCACCCCAACGGAAAAAGCCCTGGTGGCCTTGTCCCGGCGGGCCCGTCGTCCCTCTCCTATCTATCTTACGGTTGACGGGGCTGAAAGTTTGGCGTGGTGCCGGGTACTAGCTTCTGGGTCTTCCCGGCCTTCTTTTTGGGCTAGGGCGGATGGGTGGTTGGTAACCGCCCTTCCTCGCTACCCGTCCCAACTGGCGTTGCCCCATGGCAACATGCTCCTCCCGCTCCTTCCAGCTTTTGCGCCTGGATTCCAAATCGGTTTTCCGTTGCCTGGGCTGTTAGGCTTGGTCCAAGGTCGTTTGTCCAGGCGTGGGTGCATTTCCGCTGGCTGCTGGGAGCGCTCTTCCGCCATTGATGCACCATGCAGCTGCCTGGAGGTTTCTGGTGCTGAGTTAATGGCAATTTTTATTTGCTAAAAAGTTAGATTGTTTTATCGTTTAATATCAATCACCTATTAGGGCTAATGTGTTTTTGGAAAAGGAAAATGGAAACCTACCATGACCTTAAAAGTATTCGGCAGTGTGCACTTTTTCTTACTAGTATAAAAAGACAAGCCCCTAGGGGTTGCCTACTTTTTGGGGAAAGGGTAACCTGCCAGATGGATATTATTCTTTTTTAATTAAATTATTGTTAATTTGATATTGAGGAAAGTCAGGCCGAGGGCCTTATTGTTTAGACCAGGTTTCCCCGTGTCAGAAGACTGAACCCTGTGTTAGGCTTTATGCTAGGTTGATCCCACCTTCCGCTACAGAAGCCTTAGGGTCCCAAACCCCGGCAGTCCGCGGCTGTCTGATGTCGCTGCCGCCGGTTGGCTTGTTCGCAGGGGGCCAGGATGGGCTTCTCCTTTGGGTTTTTCAATGCAACAGTGTACCGTGGTGTCTACGAGGTTCTGAGCGGTGCCGAGGTTCTAGCCGACCTCCGCCGCTTTCTGTGGGCATCTACAGGGGAAGGGGGACTTCTGGTTTAAAGTCCTCTTGAGGCTGTCCCTTCTCCACCAAGCGACCCTACTTCCCCGCACCCTTCCGCTTTGCACTTTCCCAATTCCCGGTGGCTGTGCGGGGGTGACCTGGCTACCAAGGTTAATGCTTTTGCAGACATGAAGTAATGGTTCACCTCGGCTTTTTAAGAGCTTCATCTGGCAGTTGAGCTTATTTGAGACCTGGGCAAGAGGTGGGCGGCTGGGGAGTTTGGCGGGGTACTTCGGCCTTGGCTAAGACAAGTAGTTTGTTTTCATTAAACAACGTCCCACTGGGACATTATTAAATTATTTTAACAAGGAGTGGAGGGGCTTGTCGTCCATCCACGTCGCCTGTTTGCAGTACTTAAGGTGCCTTTCCACTGATAAACAGTAGCCTTGGCGGATTGCTATGGGAAGAAAGCGCGAGCAGGATTGTTATATTAACTGTAATACATTCTCTTTTATTCTTGGCTATTGAAAGGCATGTGCCAAGGGCATGGTTGTCTCCCCTTCCCAGTGTAGGGGCTGGTCAGAAAGCTGTGTAGGTGTAGGGGAAATTTTTGCGTCCCCTTCCCTTGGGAGCCTTTAGCCCCAAACCGGTCAGTCTGCTGGTTCTGGTGCTGCGCCTCCCTGGTTGGCCTTTTCCACGGGGCCAAAGCACTTCCCTGGGTCTTACTCACTTCTGGTCTAGAGTTATAGTGTTAGGATATCGAAGCCGTCTTACTGGCGATTTTCTAATTGTTTTTGAGGCATCAAGGAGGAGTGGATTTTTAACCGTCCCTTCCTTCGGGGATACCGCCTCCAATCTACCACAGGGAAGCAAAGGGCCCTGGCCTCCCCCTTTCCCGCTCTCCAGCTTTTCACTCTTTTCTTTATCAAGGATTCGCCCTTGGTCACCTAGGGCTTTGTATCAAGCTTGGTCCAAGGGGCAGGTTGTCGTGAATATACATGGTTTGGGTTAAATAGTTCTTCCTGTAAGTTGAGCTACCTACAGCTGCCCGCCAGGGGTGGGGCTGGCTGGCCTGGGAGTTGTGCATTGTTTCGGCTTTGCTAAGTCAAGGTAGATTGTTCTTATATTAATACTCACCCTCCTGGGGACTATTAATATTTGCAAGGATGGGATAGGGCTTCCAGTCATCGGATGCCCTTTTTTTATTGCAGTCCCACAGGGGGCTTTGTTCGAAAACGACAAGTCCCTGGCGGGTTGCTCCCACAACCCCAAGGGACAACTTCCGGGGGTGAATTTACCCAATTTAATTCGAATTTTTTCGTAAATTGACATAAGTTCTCGTGCCTGTAGCCTTTGGCCCTATACTTCAGCTTCCAGTTCAGCGGACCATGAGCGTGTTGTGGGAGTGAGTAGTTCACTTTGCCTTCCAGCGACCCTATTAAGCCAACCCAAAAAGCCCGGTCCTGCCGCTACCCCCGGGGTTAGACCTTGTTCCCGCGGGCAGATGTCCTCTCCTTCATCTTCATTCACTGTTTTGGGCTGGAGGCGGGTGTGCGGTTGTGACTGTACACCCTTCCTAGCCGTCTCTTTCCTTTTCTTTCAGCCAAGGGGTAGCCATGGAGTGAAGGCTCGCCTTCCCCCCTTCTACTCACTTAACTCTCCAGTTCCTTTCAAAGGTTACAGCGGGCCCTGGCCTCCAGCCCCCCCATGCCGGCCAGGTTAGACGTTCTGGTTGGCATGTACTAACAAGAGTTTTGCAAAAAGCCCTGGAGACGGAGCTGCCAGGCATTGGTTTTTGTCGCTTGTTAGCGGGCTATAAGCTATTGTTAATAGTTGTCCCACTGGGAATAGGAATCTTTTGCAGGGTGGAGCGTCACCGATATCGCTGTGGTTGGGCTCAGGGCGGGGCTTCTGCTTAAAGCATAACGCCTGGCTGGGTTAGCGGCCCCGGTACCTCACGCCCGTTTCTTTTCTTTACTCCAATAGTGAATTTTTAAGGTTTTCCCGGAAGGGTCCCTCACTGCTGCCTGGGCATTGCCCTGACCCGCATACAGCGCTGCCTTGCAGCGCCCTGCCAGGTTCAAGAGGCCGAAAGGTACCCGGGCCTTCTTCTGGACCGAATCACGGGTTCTTTGGCTTGATTGACGCCTTGGCAAGTTGCCTTTTTGGGGGGATGGCATGGGCTTCCCCCCTTCCGGTGCAGGTGGCTTCATGAGGTTTAGCTGATTCAGTTAGTTGACGGCTTCCTGGGGTTTATGATTGGGTTTAGGGGATGAGAGTTTCTAAAAATCCCATCCTCGTTGTACTAAAATTCTACGGTTAACAGAAAAAACCCCTTTCTGTTCCACCCACTTTCCCGGGGGGGTCGGGCACTTTTTTTCGTATACAACAGGCTTGGGGTGCCTTGAGAAGGAGAATGCCGGGGGGATTGCAGTTTGACCCTTTTAGGGTTTCATTTAGCGATTGATTTCTTGGCATGCAAGGGGGGGTGCGAGCTTGAAAGTTAGGATCTGAATCCCTGCTGACGTCTAGGCAGTATAGCCCAAGCCCGCGAGCCTTACCCAGCCTGCAGTGCTGTCCACTCCCTCCCGGCCTTTCAACAGCGGCCAGCTGGCTTCTCCTACTCTTCCACAAGTCCTTGTAGGGTTTTGCCCCGGGGGTGTGGCTTTCAGGCCTTTTTGGGCCCGTGCAATAATCCCCTGGTTCACCTTTCCCGTCTCCCCTCCCGGACGCCACCCATAGCTCCAACCAGCGTCGTCGCCCGGGTTGGGCGCTGGCTTTGGGTAGCATGGTTTGGCTTTAACCTTGTAAGGCCTTTGGGCCAACTGCAGGTGTGATGCTTAGTGCCTGTCAAGGCCTGCTGGCAGGCCTCCCATTTCATCCACTCACAGGGAGATGCATGGTGTTTCTCAGGTGTTGACGCCCATCTAGGAGATTATTTTTCTTTTGTAATAACTGTATAATGATTAAAAGTCCTTGGGGAGTTCTCGAACCCAAGTAAAGTCCCAGGAAGATGAGCCTTCCCTAAACAAAATCGGTATTAATAATTATTTAAGCTTCAGAGGACTGGTCTGAGACTTTATAGCTTGGTTCCAAGGGTTTAAGTTGGGGGTGGTTCAACTTTCCCGATTGAGTGGGGGAGGTGGAAGTGAGAAGCCGCTGGGAGGAGTGCAATAGGGGCTTTGAGTGCGATTTGAGTGTAAACGTCTCAGTTCTTTTCTCCCCTCAAGGACACACCAGGGCAGGTTCCCGTCACTCCAACTGCTTCTTGCTCTTTTACGGGGGGGTTCCTACCTTAGCTTTTAAAACAGCCCTGGCTGGTGGGCTCTGGCGAGAGGTGGGCTCCAAGGGTTATCTGCTTCCCCTCCCCCATCCCCCAGCTTGGTATTTGGGAACTCCAGGTCCGTGGTGCGCTGGGTTTTCACTCAGTTCCTTGCCGGGTCATTGGCCAGTTTTTCTGGCTAACATTCCCCCAAGTGTTACATGGGGCTTCTGCCCATCCCAGCTCCGCGGTTGGCTAGTTCGGCCCTTTTGGTTGTTACACAGCTTTGGATATGCCTTGTCCAGGGAATTATTTAATTGATTTTTGGTTAGATTATAAATTGTTTGGGGCTTTTCGAAAAGATCCAGGCGTTCCTTCTTTCTTGGGCAACGCGGGGGGGTGTTTTAGTTAAGGCACGCTTGCGGTGGATAGGCCCAACAGTAGGTATTATAAGTTTAATTAACTTAATCAGACTACCTAGCGGTACTTTTCAATTGGTTGGGAGCCTTTTGGTGTTTCCCTCCCGGTGGCAGTGGCCCGAAGCCGGAGCATAGTTCGGGGTGCTTGGCTGCTTCCTTCAGAGGGGAGAAGCTTCAGGGCTGCTGTTGCCAGGGTTCTTAGGCATCACAGCCTAAGGGCAAGTGTTTTCCTTTCTTTTCACCGTTACGTCTTCTGGCATTGGTAATTGAGGGTTTTCCGCTTGGAATGGGAAGGCTTCCCTCGGCCCTGCGGGACGGTGAAGTCTTCACCGTCCCCCAGCTGTCTGCACCCCGCTTGTGAGGTACCAATGACGTGGGAAAAGCCAGGAGCTTGAGTACCTTACTTCAATTTTGGGTTTTTTTAGGTGGATTAATGTTGCCGGGCTTTGGGCTTTTACCGGGGTAAGGCTAGCTGGGCCCCACCTATCTCATGGGGCCAAAAGGCTGTGTGGCGGAAGAGGCAGCGTAGTGTCTTTGAGGAATATTTCAGACCACTGCGTATATTTATTGTTTAAGGCGATAGGGCCTTGCCAAGATGGTGTAGCGCTCGCTTCATCTCCCTCCAACGACGAGCCAAGGGGGACCTTGGCTGGATAAACCTCCCCCGCCGGACTGCCTTCTTGTATTTGGGAAAAGCCCTGGTTGTTGTTAAGAAGTCTTTCATGGCCTTTTAATATCCAGCACATGGCTTACCAGATTACAGCCGTGCAGGCTCAGTTATCGGATTTTGGCTGCCAACTGCGGGGCCCCGGCTGTTGGGGCTTTGAGCCCCTTTTCGGGCCTGTCACAGCGCCCCAAGCCTTTCTTACGAGCTCCCCCGGGATTCCTCACTACCACGTCGGGATGTGCCCGGAGCTTTCAAGTTTTTGTGTACCTGGTTATCAGTTTTCGGTATCCTTACTTGACCTATGGCATGATTTTGGCAAGGGCCCCAAAGCTTGCTCCCCACCCCAACCGACCGGACCGCACTCCAGGGAGTGCACTTTCTCCTCTGGTTAACAGACAACCCTTGGTTTTTTGATGGCTACTTGAGAAGGAGCTTGGAGGGCGGATTGTGGGTTGCGTTTTATTATGATTACTTATTGCAATTAGAAAGTCTTGCTGCCTTAAAGCTAGAGCTTGCTGTCTTCAGCTTCAGAGTAGGCGAGGCTCGAATTGAAAAGGTTCTGTTTGGTAAAGTGAAGTATTGGAAACAGCTTAATCGTCCTAAAGTTAAGCCCAGAACCGACAGTCCTGCAGGCATGCTAATGGGCTCAGCGCCCCCGTTCGGTTGAACAGGGGCCTGGTGTGCTCTATTATTCAACCAACAGTTGACGGGTTCAAATTGAACTGTGATCAGGATTAGCTGTTTTACTTATTTAGTTCTTCTTGTTAGCATTGGGGCGATGGGTAATTTTGTTTAACCTCCCTTGTGCTGACCAGCTTCCCAGGCGGAAACACTCCAAGACACTGCTGTCCTGCTGACTCGGCTCCCAGCGTACGGCTACGGTTTCTACAACTCCGTTTCGCCCCGTGTGACCCGCCAAGCCCCAGGCCTGCTCCGGTGGCAGCTTTTCCCGCTAAAGTCAAGGTTCGTCGTTGTCCTGAGGAGTGTTCCTCTGCAAGTTTGGCTAACCATGCTGCTGGCCTTTGGGGAGGGGGGGGTGGGTGATGGTGCTTTCGGCCTTTTGCTAGCAGTTGTCTGACCCGTTAATACACACGGGCCACTAGGACCTGCTGCTTACAGGTGGACAGGCTTCTCCGTCACTCCCGTTACCTGCAGTTGATCTTGGGCCTGGGCTTTTTGCTTGCAGGCGGCAGTTGGCTGGGGTTCCTACTGAGAGGAGGCTCTGCCAGCGGGATTTCTTAACTGATTTCAATATAAAATGTCTGTTGGTGACTTTTGAAGTTATGCGTCCGTGGGCTGTTAATATATTAATTCAAATTTCACGAGGTTAATTAAGGACTTTGGGAATGGTGAATAGTGGCGGGGCAAGCTTTCCGTCTGAACCATCCCCGACCCAGACGGCTTCTTTCTGGTTAAACGACAAGCCCCTGGGAGGCCTTGTTCAAGACGGGCCGGAAGAGCCTGCCTGGATTTCAATCTCAACGTATGTGTTTAAGATTGTTATTGTTTGAGGATTGCTCCCGTTTCACTAATCTCCTTTGATTTTTGCACTGGATGGAGGGATGAATTGGAACGGCCCTCTTCTTGCGGTAACGGCCGGGGAAAACCCAAAGCGCCACACCAAAACCTATTACTCCCCCCCCACCCCCTCCCACTCCCGCTGTATGCGGCTACCGTCCCCTTTTGAGGTTTTCCCGGGGGGGCCCCCGGGGTTTATCGCCTTCGTCTCCAAGGTGGGGCTTTTGCTGGGCCGTGGATGTACCTGGTTCCTGGACGCTTTCTTAGGGCCTCTTCTTTGTAGGTTATTGCCATGGAGTGGCGATGGGGTAGCTTCTCTGCCTGGGTTACCGCCCCCTCCGGCCTTTTAACAAGGCAACTGATTCCTCTTCTCCCCTTATCAACCCCTATCGGTACCTCGTTCTAATATTTTCGCTTGGGCCTTGGGCTTTTTCCTTGCCTCCTGTCGACCGGGTTGATCTCAGGGCGTGTTCCGCTGTTAAACAGACACAGCCTTGGCGGTTCCTACATGAGGAAGGGAAGAAGAGCCAGGCAGGTAGATTTAATTTAACTGAATAATTGTTATAATTGTGATTTAGTTTAATTTGACTTAATTAAGAAGAAATTCATGGCCTGTAGCGTTTGTTCATCCTTCCACTCCAACAGATGGAGGCTGGTAGAAGGGTGTTTGGGGTGGTGAAGAGTGTCGGCGAACCAGCCTACGTCTGGGAAGCCTATTACTCCCAAACAAAAGGCAGCAGGCTGCTTTGATTCTGGCCTTGTTAGGATTACAGGCGGGCTGTTAATTCCTTTTATCTTAGTTCAGAGTGTGACGTGGTGTCAAAGAGGTTGCGGTCCGGGATTCAGCCTCTCTTATGGCGCTATTTTGTGGGGCACAAGTGGGGAGGGGGATGGTGGTTAACCAAGCCTCCCGCGGTGCCCCCCCCCAAATCCAGGCCTCAACACCTAAAGGCCAGTGTCCCCTCCCCCCCACCTCCACTCCAAACGGTGCAGATTGGAACTCCGGGGTTTATCGTTGCACCAGGCCCGTGGATTGGTGTCAGTGGGCTTGTCGTGAGCGTGGTTCACTGTCTTCCGCGCTGCTTAGCCGGCCCCCGGGTGGATGCGGAAAACGGCCCGCTGGCTCCTGGTTCATACTCTACGGCCTTGGCAAGAATTATTCTTTCATCAGTTATATGCTCGTCCACTGGGAGTTTTATTGATTGGCGTTTGGGGGAATGGGGCGCTCGTCCCTCCATTGACCTGTATTGCATTAGGGCAAGACTTTCTAACTGGTATTTAACGCATTGCTGATTCCACCTTGGAAGAAGGCTCTAGGAATTATATTTCTTTGGACCTTTTTTAATTAATTAATTATTTAATTTACTTAATTAAGAAAGTCCGCTCTGGGGGCATCATTATTACACATTCCAAGATGCAAAGCCCAATTGAAGCCCCTTCTGGGAGAAGTATGGACTTCAAGCCTTTTCGCTGCAGGAAGCCTTATTAATCCAAAACCGGGGATCCTGGGGTAAGTGCTGAGGCTTAGGTTTTCAAAGGGGCCATCCCTTTTCTTTATCTTCATTTTAGAATTGCGGCGAGGTGTCTGAGAGTGGAGCTTTTCCCCGATATCAGCGCCATGCGCCCCCTGGCGTCTCCTTCTGGTTTTGGGGGCCCTCCCGGAGCGGGAGTGTTTAAAGCGTCCCTTCCGCCTGTCTCCCGCTCAACCACACTGTAAACTTCCCGAGGGAGCTGTCCCTCCCGCCTCCTCCAGCGGGTGCTGGGCTGCAACGAGGTGTTTTCCCGTGACACCTTGGAGGTTGTACGCCTGCCTCCAGGTGGGCACGCCGGGCCGTGGTTTGGGGGCCGTCTCTTGTCTTGGGGACCGCTTCCCTCCAAGGTCAATGCCTGGGCATGGGAGCCTGGGGCCCCCTGGGAGTTTGCACCCGGCCTGGTAAGTCGTGTAGTTTCGGGTTTTTATCACTTTATCTGAAGTCCCTATGGGGAAAAGAAATTGTTGGCAAGGGATGGTTAAGGGCTTGCCCCACTCCCTTTGCTTATTGAGTACTGCAAAGTGACTTCTGCCTTTGGTTAAACAGCAAGCTTGGGGGGATTCACTTGAGGGTGGGAAGCTCTAGCCAACAGGTTGATTAATATTAGAATTATTTTAATTATAAAAAGTAATTGACTTATGGCTTCATGCCCTGGAGGGTTTGCAAAGGATGCATTCACTTACTGTCAACTTCAAATAAAGGGTGGTTGTGGCTGGTTTAAGGGTCGGGAAGCTGTTATTCTGGCACATAGTCTAGAAACACGAAGTCTAGGCGTGTGGAGTGCAGACGTGTGTGGGGGCCTTGTCACGGCGGAATGCCCCATTCCTCCAATCCAAAGGTGACGGGGGTCTGCAGGTTGAGCGTGGTGTTCAGGATCCGCCAACGCTTCCCTGGGTCTCCCCTATCTTTTGGGCATCTAGGGGGGGTTTTGGAGTGAGGGGTTTAGGAAATGTCCTGCTGCCCCCGCTCCTCTCCACGGCAACCCCGGGGCAATGGCTGTCCCTCCTCCCCCCTCCCGGGTTTGCTCCTTTTCGCACACCGGGGTTCGTCCCTTGCACCCTTAGCTTGTACGCCTTCTCCAAGGGGGTTTTCACCGGGGAATTTCTGGTTCCCGTCTCCGCATCTGGGATACTCTTCCCTGCCGTTTCTTACGGCAGCTAGCATGGAGCGCTTGGGGCCCTTTCCTGGAGGTTTGGGGTCGCTCTCGGCCGGGGCTAATCAAGTTGTATCTCTTTCATTTAAAACAAATCGTCCTCTGACCAAGTATTAATGATTTGGACAGGGATGGTAGGGGTATTTCCAACAGATGACTGGTTCGTACTCCGGAAGGGGGCACTTTTCTTATGTATAAAATCAAACCCTTCGGGGATTCCACAATGAGGGGGAGCTGCGAGAGGAATTACTAAATTTTCTGTTAATATTAATTAATTAATTTAGTTTATTTCATATTAAAGAAAAGTTCATGCGTGCCTGTAGGGCCTCTATTAGTACTTCAGCATTCCAACAGATGTGAAAGGGGGGGAATTAGAGCGCTTTGTGGGGTGAGTGTAGTTCGGACGACCAAGCCATGTACGCTAGCAGGAAGCCTTTAGCTCCCAGAAACCACAGAAGCAGTCCTGCAGGCTGTCTGATTTGCGCCCCTGTGGGGCTTGTTCACACCAAGGGGGGCCAGGATGTGCCTTCTCCTTTCATCTTCAATCTCCAAAGGTGTGAGCGTGGTGTCTGAAGATTGTGGTGGTGTCTCGAGGATATCGGCTCCTCTTCACTGGCGTCTCCTTCTGTTTTGGGCATCTAAGGGAGGGTGAGGGTGGTTTAAGCCGTCTCTTCTGCTGTCACCGGCCAAACCAGGCCCACCCCCACCACTGTTGCCCACCCCCGGGCCGCCTCTCCGCTTAGCTTACCCGTTTCAACCTCGGGTTTTCCGCCTTGGAACCCAGGCTTGTACAGGCCTTGCTCAATGGCCTTCCAGCGGTGGTAGTCACATGTCCCTCGGGTTTCAGGCAGCTGCCCTCTGCAGTGTGCTTCCTCAGCTGGGCTGGGCTAGGCGTTGGGGGGTGGCTGGGGTTTTTGGATAATTCGGCCTTTTGCTAAACAAGTTATCGCTAAAGATTTAAACGTCGCCTTCTGGGTTCATATTTTGGGCCTGGAAGATGAAGGGTTCTTTCCTTCTTTCACGGCAGTTCCGGGGCATTTTCACTTTCTGGAAAAACAAGACCGCCTTGCTGGGTTGCCTTTTTGGGAAGAAAATATGGGGGATTGATTAATTATTAAGAAAATTTTATTTATTATTTGTTATGACTAATTCAGAAAGTTCATGCGGCTACTATTCTGTAATCTTCAGATTAGAGTGTAGCGAAGCTCAAGGGCCGCGGGTTATTAGTTTGACGACAAGCCTGCCGCAGGAAGCCCTTAGCTTCAACAGGAGCGCCTCGGCTGTCTGTTGCAGGGCCCTGTTAGCTGGCTTCACACGAAGGGAGGGTTCGCTTCTTGATTTTATAGCGTGCTTGTTTGAGATTGTGAGCGTTTAAAGGGGATATTATTCCCCCATCTCCACGCTTTTCTTGTTGTGGCATTGGGGGAATGGAGGGCACGCCTTCATCCGTTCCTCTTCTCTTTTTCCTCCCGATCACAGGCAACCAGGTAACTGGCGTCCCTCCCCGGCCCCCTCCCAGCAACCGGGGCTACTGGTTTCACTTTCTCCGAGTTTTCGCTTGGGCACCCCTTCTCGTTCCCTTGGCTCAAGGTGCTTTTTCCGGGGGGTGGATGTCATGGGTTCTCCGGCTTTTGGCAAGCTGTTTCCCTGAGTTGTGCTTACCAACTGCAGCCTGGCAGGGCCGTGAGCTGCGCCTGGAGTTGAGCATGCTACGGCTTTGGCCACCGTGTGATTTGTTCTCAGTTAAACTGGACTCCCTTTTGACTTATAATTGATTGGAACAGGGGAGGAATTAAGGTTGGAAGTAGCCTGGTTTTCATATCCAGGACGGTCTTTATTAATAGAAGCTATTTAAAATGCCTTGAGGTGGAAGAACCTACTAGGCAGAAACTAAATTTTTCGAATATTATTAATTTATTAATTAGTTAATTTACTTAATTAAAAAGGTCATCGCTGTAGGGCCCAGTAGTCTTCAGCTTCCAATGTCAGGGGCTGGTGAAGGCCGTGTGGGTGAGGTAAGTGTGGCCACCCTTCCGCTAGCAAGCCTTATTAAGCTCCCGAAACCCGAAGCAGTCCTGAGGCTGTCTGATGCCTAGGCCCTGTGTTCGGGCCTTGTTCAACAGGGGGCGGATGTGCTTCTCCTTTTCATCTTCAATCCTCCAACGGTGTGAGTGGTGTCTGAAGAGTTGGGGTGGTGTCTCGAGGGATATCTAGCCGTCACGCTCTTCCTCGATCTCCTTCTTTGTTTTGTGGCATCCGGGGATGGAGGTGGAGATGGTGGTTTAAAGCGTCCTCTTCGCCGATCACCCTCCCCAAATCCACCTAAAAACCCAAAGGACCAATACTGCTCCTCCCCAGCCTCCCTCCCAGCTGTATCCTACCTCGTTGCACACTCGAGGTTTTCCGCCGTTTGGCAACCCAGGCTTAGTAGGCCTTGGAAGGGGGCAGCTTTGTCGGCAGTGGGATCACATGGGTTCCGTCGGTTGTCTTGGAGCTGCTTCCTCCTGAAGTTGATGCTTACCAGCAGCTGGCGCAGGGCAGGCGGGGGCTGGCTGGCCTGGGGAGTTTGGCTTCCGGCCTTTTGGCTAGATCAAGTCTGATATCTGTTCTTATCAGTTTAATGGTCTGATACGTCCCTACTGGGGACCATTATTAAATTGATTTTGGAGAATGATGGATGAATTTCAATCGGATTGACTTATTGAGTGCTTCCTGGCGGTACTCCCTCTGTAATCAAGACAGCCACTTGGGGTGAAACTCTGGGGGAGAAGCCTGAGAGCGATAATTTTTAACTAATAATTATTAATTATTAATTAATTTTTTTTCTTAGGGGAATTCTGGCCTGTACAGCTATTGCTAGTCTTCCCTTCACAGTGCCAGCCGGTGATTAGAGGCCGTGTTAAGGGAGTGAAGCTGTGGCCCAAGCCTGACAGCTGCAGGCAGCCTATTAGCTCCCGACCCGGATCTGCAGCTGTCTGTAGCTGCAGGGCCTGTTTTCGAGCCTTTTCACAGGCGGGGCCGGGTTGCCCTCCTTTCCTTAAACTCCAAAGGTAGCCGGTGTCGAGCTTTGCCTGTGTCTAGTATCTGCTTGTGGTCCCTGGGCCTTTTGTTTGGGCATTGGGATGGAGGTTTAAGGGTAAACCGTCCTTCTTGCCTGGTCTTCCCTCCCCCAAACCTCACCCCAGGTGCCACTGTTTCCCCCCCGCCCCCCTGGGCCCTTGGAGCGCTCCGTCCCGGGTCCAGGTTTCACTTGTCCCTGGGTTTTATAGCCTAGGGCCAGGTGGCGCTTTTACAGGCTGCAGCCATTGTTCCGTCATGCAGCTGCTTGGGCAATCTTCCTCTGCCGTTGTGCACTGCAGCCTTACTGGGCAGCAAGGCTGGTGGGTCTATGTTGCATAGCCTTTGCGACAAGTTATTGTTTTGAAATTAATAGAATGCTTCTGGGACCATTAAGAATTTTGCCTAGGATTTGGGAAAGGACTTCTCCTTTCCAAAAAGCCCTAGTTTGCAGTACTTCCAGGGCGGTGACCACTTACGGTTAACCCACGCCTTGTGGGATCCCTAATTGGAGAAATCAGCAGGCGTTTTATTATCTGAATATCTTTTAAAGAATTGTTTCATTACTTTAGCAAGGTTAGGTGCTGTAGGGGTGAGTAGTTTGGGGTTCAGCGTTCGCTAGGCACCGTTGGGCACTGGGGGAGTGTGAGAGTGGCGCCAAGCCTGTACCTGCAGGAGGCCTTAGCTCCCAGAAACCCACGGAAGCGCCGCAGGCTTCCTTTGCTGCAGCGCCCCCGTGTTGGCCCGTTACAGGGCCCGGTAGTCTCCTTCGCTTCATCTACGGGGGAAGTAGCTGGAAGGTTGTGAGTGTGTTCAGGATATCTCTGCGTCTCTAAGCCCTTTTTTAGGAACTAGGGCCAAGGGGATGGTCTTTAAACGTCCTTTCTGCTGGTGCCGTGCCGAGCCAGTACACCCCGGCCACTGATTTCTTTCCCGCTATCCCTCCAGCTGTGGCTACCTGGGTTCCAAACCCGGGTTTTGCGTGGGCGGCCGGGCTTTCGTATCCCTGCTCAGGTGGCTTTTCCAGAGCGTGGATGTCCATGGGTTCCACTCGCACGCTTGGGAGCTGCTTCCTCTTTAGGGAGGGAGTGGCCCGGGGCAAAGTGCCCGGCTTCTATGTCTACTCTCATGTGCTAAAAACAAGGTTGATCTGTATCGTTCATATGACCCCCCGGCCAGTGTTTATTTTGGAACGGGGGTGGTATGTGTATCCAATTGACCTGTTGGAGTATTTCCCGGGCCGATTTTCCTTTGGGTCTGGATAAACAGCAGCGCCTGGGGAGCCTGTTAGGGAAGGAAAGAAGGCACAGCAGATCGTTTAATTTTTACCGATTTAGGGTTTAAGTTTTGGTAATTTCAAGTAAGGTTCAGGCTTGGGGCCTCTATTGCTATCTTAGCATTCGCAATGCAGGGAGGTGGAAGGGGCGTTGGTGTTGGTGGCCCAAGCGTACCTAGCAGAAACTATCAAGCTCCCCTGCAGTCCGCGAGCTGTGGAAACTGATTCCCTGGTCGAGGCCTTTTCAACAGCCCGAATCCTTCCCTTCACTTAGTCTCCAACGTGTTTGGGCTAAGTGTCGTGGGTCTGGTTCTAGCTCTCACCTCCATGGTCCTCTTTTTTATAGGCTCTTGGGGTGGGGTGGGGATGGGGTGTTACCGTGCTCCTTTACTGGTCTAGCGCTGCCCCTCCCGTGATCCCCCCAAAACTGACTGTCCCACCCGGCCCGGCCGGCTTTCGCCCTCTTTCGCCATTGGGTTTTCGCAGTTGTGCCCTTGGCTTTAACACTGCTCCAGGGGCCTTTTTGCCTCTAGGGGGAGTGAAGGGTTGCTGCGATCTTGGCACTCCTCTGCCAAGTTGTCCCTGCATCCCTAAGAAATGCCGGGGGGTTTGGCATCTACCACAGCCGGTAAGACAGGCAGTATCTGTTTTTTTTAATATCAACGTACTCTGGGACCATTTTAATTATTTGGCAAGGAATGGGCGGGCTTGCTTGTCCTCACGCACGACCTGATGCAGCTTCAGGGCGTGCCTTTCCTTCTGTATAACACAACTGCCTGGCAGGGGATGTGCTACTGAGAAGGAGAAGCTCGGGCAGGATGTTAATTTTACTGAATATTTTAATATTTATTACAGTTTAACTTGAAATTAGAAAAGTTATGGTCCGAGGTTTGCTTTTCCCTCACCCAACAGGTGAGCCCGGGATAGAGCCCCGTTCTCTGAGTAAGTCAGTCGTAGGGACTACGTGAGGAAGCTTAAATTTTCCCGAAACCCCCTTATCCACAGGCTGTCAAGGTGGGCCCTGTTTGAGGCCTTGTTCACCGGCCAGTTGCTTTCCTTTTCTTTTCCCACAGTTGCGAGGTGTGCTGCAGGGAAGCGTGGGCTGGGGCTGAGGTCACCCTTGCCCTTGCTGGTGGGGCACAGGGCAGCTGGGTTGAGTTTTAAACGTCCTTCCCTTCCAGGTCTACCTCCGCCAATACGGCCCACCCCAACCCTGGTGTACCCTTCCGTCCAGTGTATCGCTCCTACGTTTCACAAAAGTTCCGCGTTTGGCACCTTAGGGTTTGAAGGCTGTAAAGGAGCCCTTTTGTTACGAGCCTGAATCCCATGGTTCATTTTGCTTCTTAGGCATCACCCCGCCGGTGTTTACCTGCAGCCCAGACCTTGGCAGGGGGGGTGCTCGGGGAGTTTGGCGTTCCGGCCTTTTCGGGAAAATCAGTGAGTTCCGACAGGTTCAGCTTCTGATGTCCTGCTGGGGCCATATTGTTTTGGGGAAAAGGGATGCTTTGGTGCTCGCAACCTCGACTGTTTGCAGGTGTCGGGTGCACTTCTTTTAGGTATAAACAGCAACGCCTTCTGGATTCCACTATATGGGAAGGGGGTCTGAGAGGGATGGTTTAAATTACTTTCCGTTATCTCACTAATTTGCAATTAGAAAGATATGGTCCTAGGGCCTCCTTTGACTTCCAGCTTCCCAATTTCCGGGGCGAATAGAGGCTTTGGGGTGAATGTTTGACAAGCCTTCCGCTCCAGGAGCTTTAAGTCCCAGAAACCCGAGCAGTCCGCAGGCTGTCTGATGTTGCTCAGCGCCCCGGTTGAGGGCCTTTTCCAAAGGCGGGCAAAGGGTTGGCTTTCCCTTTCATCTTCAATCCCAGGTGTACTTGCTAAGATTGTGACGTGGGGTCTGAGGGATATCTGGCTGTGACTTACTGGCGATCTTCTGTTTTTGGCGGGGTCAGGGATGGATAGTTGGTTTAAACCTCTCTTCCTTCCTGGACCGCCTTTAAATACAAAGCAAAAAACCCGGGCCAAATGACTGCCCCTCCCCCCTTCTCCAGTGTCATTTCCCTTTTAAAACTCAGGTTTTGCTTGGAGAATGAGCTTTTATCAGGCCCTTTGGGTTCAGGTTCAACTTTTGCGAGGCCTGGAATTAATGGTTTTTGGCTTTTTAGGCAGCTGTCCTCCTGCCATTATGCTCATGCAGCCTTTGGCGAGCGGGTTTGGGTGGCCTGGGGGTTTGTGGCACTCCGCCTTTTTGGGTACAGTGGTATCTGCTTTCTTTAATTTACCCAACGGGGACGCATTAATGATTTGGACAGGGTGAATAGGGCTTGCTCCCTCCCTCCTTCCCTGTATTGCAGTCTTCCAGGGGATGACTTTTTACTGGTTTAAACAGCACACCTTGCTGGGAAGCCTCTTTAAGGAAACCCCTTTGAAGCAGGATTGTTAAATACTGAAATGTATTAATTATTATTTGTTATTGCTTTTAAAAAAAACCCTGGTCCGTGGGGCTAGCTTTATAGTCTTCCCATCCCGATTCCACCCCGGGAAATTGAAAGGGCCCCTGTTGTGGGGAGTGAGTTTCGGACCCAAGCTGGTACAGAGCCTTGTAAAGGGCAGAAACCCGGGCGGCTGCCTGTGCGTCTGACGCCCTGTTTGAGCCTTTTCAACCCCGGCAGGGTTGCCCTTTCCTTTTCATCTTCAATTTCCCCCGGGTGTGTAGGCGTGGTGTCTGAGAGTTGTGAGCGGCTAATTGTCTCGAGGGATATCTAGCTCGTCACGCTCTTCACTGGCGTCTCGCTAACTTTGTTTTGTGGGCATCTAGGGGCGGGGATGGGGAGGTGGAGATGGTGGTTTAAAGCCGTCCCCTCTTCCTTGCCTGGTCTGCACCCACGCCTCCCAAATCCCACCACAGCCAAACACCCAAAGGGACCAACGGCTGTCCCCCTCCCCTCCCCACGCCCACTCCCACTCCCAGCTGTATGGCTACCTCGTTTCCGCACAACTCAGGGTTTTTCCGCCCGTTGTGGCAACCCTTAGGCTTTATGTATCAGGCCTTGGCTCCAAGGTGGGCAGCTTTGTCCACCCGAGGGCCGTGGAGATGTCACATGGGTTCACATCTCGGCGCTTGTCTTAGGGCAGCTGCTTCCTCCTGCCAAGTTGATGCCTACCATGCAGCTGGCAGCATGGGCAAGGCAGGTGGGGCTGGCTGGCCTAGAGGAGTTTGTGGCATAAACTTCTCGGCCTTTTGGCTAAGATCAGAGTCATAGTATCTGTTCTTATCAGTTTAATATCTGATAAAGTCCCCTATCCTGGCATATATTAAGTGATTTTGGAACAGGGAGATGGAATAGGGGCTTGCTCCGTCCACTCCCGCATGCGACC
This sequence comes from Polypterus senegalus, assembly GCF_016835505.1. Lineage (NCBI taxonomy): Eukaryota > Metazoa > Chordata > Cladistia > Polypteriformes > Polypteridae > Polypterus > Polypterus senegalus. The sequence continues at coordinate 21,386 of NW_024384146.1, forward strand.
TGGTATTTACGAGGTACTTCCAGGAGCGGTGCACTTTTCTGCTTACTGGTATAAAACAAGACAAGCATAAAGCTTGGGGATTGCCTACTATGAGGGAAGGGAAAGAAGCTCTAGCCAGGCAAGTTGATTTAATTATTTAACTGAATAATTAGTGGAAAATTAGTGAGTAATTTAGTTTAATTTGACTTAATTAAGAAAAGTTCATGCGTGCCTGTAGGGCTGTGTACTTGTAGTACTTCCAGCATTCCAACAGATGTCAGGCGAGGCTGAGGAATTAGAGGCGCTGTTGTGGGGTGAGTGAAGTAGAAAGTGTCCCCTAGGACACGACCAAGCCTGTACTAAGCTAGCAGGAGCCTTATTAAGCTCCCAGAAACCATGAGAAGCAGTCCTGCAGGCTGTCTGATGTAAGCTACAGCGCCTGGTGTTCGAGGACGCCTTCACACAGGCGGGCCGGGGATGTGCACCTACTCCTTTCATCTTCAATCTCCAAGCAGGTGTGAGCGTGGTGTCCTGAAGAGTTGGCAGAAGGCGTAATTTGTCTCGAGGGATATCTAGCTCGTCACCGCTCTTCACTGGCGTCTCCTTCTTTGTTTTGTGGGCATCTAGGGGGTGAGGATGGGTGAGATGGTGGTTTAAAGCCGTCCCTCTTCCTTGCCTGGTCTACCCGCCTCCCCAAATCCCACCCACGGCGAGCACCCCAAAGGGACCAACTGACTGTCCCCCTCCCCCACGCCCACTCCCACTCCCAGCTGTATGGCTACCTCGTTTCGCACAACTCCCGAGGTTTTCATGGGTGTGGCAACCCTTGGGCTTTGTATCAGGCCTTGTAGCTCCAAGGTGGGCAGCTTTGTCACGAGGCGTGGAATGTCACATGGGTTCCGCGTCTAGAAGCTTGTCTTAGGAGCAGCTGCTTCCCTCCTGCCAAGTTGATGCTTACCATGCAGCTGGCGCATGGGCAAGGCGGTGGGAGCTGGCTGGCCTGGGAGTTTGTGGCACATCGCTTCTCGGCCTTTTGGCTAAGATCAGAGGTATAGTATCTGTTCTTATCAGTTTAATATCTGATCGTCCCTATCTGGGGACCATATATTAAATTGATTTTTGGAACAGGGGAGATGGAATAAGAGCACTCCCGTCCATATGCCTTCGACCTGAGTACGAGTACTTCAGGAGGCTGATTGCACTTTCTCCTTACTGGTATAAAACAAGACAAGCAGCCTTGGCTGGGGATTGCCTATGGGGAAGGGGAAAGAAGCTCTAGCCAGGCAAGGATTGATTTAATTATTTAACTGAATAATTAATTAATTAATTAATTAATTAGTGATTTGGAGATTTAATTTGACTTAATTAAGAAAGTTCATCGTGCCTGTGGGGCGCTATTGCTTATGAGTACTTCCAGCATTCAGCAGATGTCAGGCGGGGCTCAGATTAGAAGGCCGCTCTGTTGGGTGAGTGAGAGTAGTGTCAGGACTGATGAAGCCTGTACCGCTAGCAGGGAAGCCTTATTAAGCTCCAGAACCACAGAAGCAGTCCACACGGGCTGTCTGATGTAAGCTGCAAGCCTGTGTTAGAGGCCTTGTTGTTGTTCACACAGGCCGAGGGTGGGATGTATACGCCTACTTTTCATCTTCAATCTCAACAGGTGTGAGCGTGGTGTCTGAAGAGTTGTGAGCGTGGTGTCTAGGGGATATCCTAGCTCGTCACGGCTCTTCACTGACGATCTCAGCTATGTTTTTGTGGGCATCTAGGGGCGGGATGGGTGGGATGGTGGTTTAAAGACCGTCCTCTTCGCACCTGGTCTACCCCGCCTCCCCCAAATCCCACCACAGGCATAAACACCCAAAGGGACCAACTGACTGTCCCCCCTCCCCCTCCCCCACGCCCACTCCCACTCTCCCAGCTGTGTCGGCTACCTCGTTTCCGCTACAACTCCGGTTTCCGTTGGCAACCCTTGGGCTTTGTATCAGCCTTGGCTCAAGGTGGGCAGCTTTTGTCACGGGCCGTGGAATGTCACATGGGTTCACGTCTCGCTTGTCTTAGGGCAGCTGCTTCCTCCTGCCAAGTTGATGCCCCACCATGCAGCTGGCAGCATGGGCAAGGCCGGTGAAGCTGGCTGGCTGGGGAGTTTGTAGCATAAACTACCGGCCTTTTGGCTAAGATCAAGTGTAGTATCTGTTCTTATCAAATTGGAGAACTGCTTGTTTTTTTATTCCGACTGGGGGATCGTGTTTGCGATATAATTCCTTTTGTGGCCGATTGGCTCTGCTCTCAAAGTCAGTAAGGAAGCACAGAGCTGTTTTTACTGACTGTGAATTCTTGATTCTGAGTAAAAGTAGGTTGGCTACAGGTCCACCACTTTTTACAAAGCTTCAGGTTTAGAAGCAAGAAAACTGAAAAGAGAAAGAACAGTTTGGGGAGGATCATCTGCATAAGCTCCACCCACCAAGAAGAGAGCTGATATCTCAGGAAAGATTCATCTCTCCTCTACAGACTACCTCCATCTGGAAGAAAAGACTACGAAAGAGACCAGAATGGATTCCGCTCCAGTTTCTGCTGATGCTCCTGCTTCAGCTCTTTTGCTCCTACCTCTGCTTCTGCCCCCGGCTAGAGAGATGCCTCCCGAGAGGCTGGGAAGGAGAACTGGCTACTCCCAGCCTGGAAGATCCAGCCCTCTTCTGGCCTTCTCGTCCCAGGCCGCCCAGCTCACCTGACTCCAGCCGAAGTTCCAGGATGGCCCCCGTCTCTGGAACCTGGAGTGGCTCCCAGGCCCAGTACAGTGCTGAGGCTCAAGGTGGAGGAAGGATCCTGAGGAAGTAGGTGCAGAGACCTTTGGGAGAAAATGGGTCATGGAGCAGAGGATTCTCAGAGCAGACCAGTGAGCATACAGACATTAGCTCTGGGCCTCTTCTATGTTACGTTTGCCTCCATTTGCGGTCTGCAAGCTACTGGGAAATGGTCCAGAATGCAATGCCGGACTCCCCCTTTGCTGCTTTGTGGGGGTGCCCATACAGAGAGAGAGTGACGATGCCATGAGGAATCCCATACGCCTAGCAAGGACATCTCCACGTTCCTGAAGCCTTCTGCACGGTGGTGAGGGAACCCACCCAGATCCAGGATAGGAATGGCTTCTGGGCGGGTAGAGTGAATTACGGTCGCCGTCCAGGTTATGGAAGGACAAGCGCCCTCTCCAAGCGGTCTCCAGCACCTACGCAGAGCTTCTCCTTGGGAAACTCAGCGGCAATCCTACACACTACCTGACCAGCCAAATCCTGCAGGAGATGGGAGCGATGGGCCACGTGCTGAAGAAGGAATGCAAGGAGGCCGCTTGCAGGAACTGCCTGTGACTAGCCGAGGCGAAAGACTGTCCCAGGAAAAGACCTGCAACCTCTAACGGACAGACCAATACATGTGTAAGACTGCCCTCAGGACAGAAGTCCTACGCCGCTGTGACAGCCTCAAACAGTAGTCTGCGGAGGAGGACGAAACTTAATCTGCCTGCGAAAGGAAGCCCAAACTGAAGTCCCCCACTTGCAGCGCAGGCGTGGCACAGGCAGTGGAGAAAAGGACAAGGAGGAAAGACAAAGAGAACTCCCACCCCTCCCTCGACCCTCCCTCCTTCACCACTGAGGCAGCTCCCCCCTCCCATGCTGCTTCAGAGCCTCCACCTCCCACCTCCCCCACCCACCCTCCAACCCGGAGGATTTTCCCTCTCGGCAGCCTACAGGGAATCGGACAAGGAAGAGGAGAAGTCCAAACAGCCCAGAGGAGGGACCAGAGAAGGAAGAAGACAGCAGAGCCCCATGTCTGAATGTCCACAGCAGAGAGAGAGCGAGAGCCAGATGGAAGAGGCTGTTTCTCAGAAGAAGCAGCTCTAAACTTCCAGCCTGCCTGGCAAACATGTAACCTGGCACAGATGGTAGCCGGCTGCTGGAATGTTCGAGGCCCCGGGGCGACAGACCAGAGTCCCACCTGACCGAGGCTGACGGTAGGGGCCTGGCCCACACTAACCTCTCCACCTTCCTGCTACAGATGGCTACTCTCTCATTATTTCCATCAACGTGAGGAGCATCAGGACAAACTGAGGAGACAGGTGATGATGACCTTCCTGTCCGCTCAGAACTGCGATGTGTACATGCCTGCTGCAGTGTGCCCTCCCACCCTCTAGAAACTACCGCCACCTGGGCAAACGGTGGTCTCGCGGCCCTTCCTACTGGTGGAGTGCTTGGTGAGAACAAGGCAGCGGGGATTGCCGTACTTGTCAGGGGGAACCGTTTTACGCTGGACTCCGTCCGGGAGCTCGTCTGCTGACCGGCTGCTGGTAGATGCGGCTGCGTGAGTGAGCTTTCTCGGCTCATCTGCGTGTACTTTACTGGAAGAGCAGAAGCGTTGGAGCTTTTCGAACCCTGAGGCCCAACTGCATACTTCCAGGCGGTGGTGATGGCAGGAGATTTCAGCTGCCCCTGGAGGGGCGGTGGCTCCGGCACGTGCAGCCAGACTGGACACCACATCCAGGCTGCTCAGGGGAGATGGTGAGGCTTCGCTTGGCCAGGACACGGCGGGGACTACCGGGGCCGGGCTGGGCCAGCTACACCTGGAGGCGAGCCCGGCAACCGACCCGGCTCGGATGAGCTTCGTCTTCGTCTCAGAGCAGTGACAACCGAAAGTACACATTGGTTCGATGCTTCTTCTACCAGACCACAGGGCGGTTCACTTCCAGGGATCCTTTCGTAAAACTTTCCATGGCGGGGTGCGTGGAAACTGAATTGTAGCCTCCCTGGAAAGGGAAGGCGTCATGCAGAACTAGGGGGCCGCTCGCATCGCTTGGAAGGGAAGAAATGCCTTTAGAAAGTAAGCTTGATTGGTGGTATTAAAGTTAAACTCCGCAGTTTTCTTTCAGGCCAAAGGAGACGACAGAGCGTGCCAACGTAAAGGGAATTCTACGAACTGCAGAAAGGCATGGTCCCTGCAAGCTTCACCAGTGCGGCTGGGACGTGGGGCAATGAGTTGGAGGAGACCAAGGAGAGGCCTGAGGAGGCACTTTTGAGGGAGGAATCCAAGCGCATTGTCTTTCGATCCAAGTGGAGAACCTGGAGAGTGAAGTGTAACTCCTTTTTTCCTTAGGAAACTCCACTCGGCCCTCTGGGGAAGGGGCTGAGGGCGATGGAGGGTGGGTCAAAGCGGGAAGGAGGCGGTGATGGGGTGGTCGGGACTACTACGGCCTCTACTCCCCAAAGACAGTAGAGCTTGAAACCGACCGGTTCCTAACAGGTAGCTAACTCCCAAAACCTTGGACCACAGGTGGGTCTGCTCTGAGCGCGCCCTGCAGCTGGGAGCTGCACTCTGCCGCCAGATCCCTTCTAGGGCGGCAGGACCCGAACGTGGCGGACACCAGCGAGAGGTGTGCGTCGGCTGTGGGACCTCATCGGCCCGGACCTACTGGAGCTCTACGGGAGATGGTGGCGGAGGGCAGAATGCCCCTCCCGTGCGTTGAGAGAAGGAATGATCACGATCTTGTACAAACAGAAGGGAGAGTCTGCGAGCTGAGGTGGCGCCCATCACCCTCCCTGAACGTGGACTACAAGATCTGGCCAAGAGTGATAGCCAACCGGCTAAAAGGTGATCGGACAGGTCGTCCACCCAGACCAGACCTACGGCATCCCCGGACGCAGGATCGCCGACAGCTTAGCCATGATCAGGAGAACTCAGTGCACTACGTGAAGGCAGCCGCATCACCGGCCTTGAATGGCTAGAGTCAAGAAAGCCGGGTGTCCCACGAGTTCATGATCAAGGCTCTGGGAGTCCGGAATGGAAGAACACGTTCTGTTCGTACATCAGCCTGATGTACGAGACACATCTCAACATGGTGCTGGTGAGCAAGCTGGAAACTGACCCCTTCCAGTCCTGTCGGGGTCAGACAAGAGCTGCCCTCTCCCCTCTTCTCTTTGTCATTGTATGGGAAGCTCCTGGGCCCGGAGCGGATCAGAAGGAAGGCCGGAGATCAGAGGGATCACCGCACGGGACGGACAGAAGAGATCAGATGCTCACTACATGGACGACGTCTGCCGTGATCTGCGCTGACCGAGGTCGATGGCGGCGCTGGCGGAGAATCTCTGCGAGAAACCCGGACTTGCTTAGGGCAAAGGTCAACTGGGGGTAGAAGCGTGCTCCTCGAGGGAATGGCACCTGACACCCTCGCCACCCTCCCCTTCACCATCAGGCAGGACTCCATCAAGATCCTGGGCAGCTGGTTCCGGCGGAGAGGGAGACGGCCCTGAGGCGTGGGACGAGGGCCTGGCCAAAGTCAGACAGAAGATCAGGCTCTGGAGCCTCAGGGACCTCGTGGAAGACTTAGCTGGTGCTGCGGAATGAGATCCTCCGGTCCTGCAGTACGGCCCGAGCATGGCCACCGCCACCGTGCGCGAGCCATCACCAGGGCGATCCTTTTCACTTCCATCTGGGGCTCCAAGATGGAACCCCAAGAGTCAAGCGGGCAGTCATGTACAAAAAGAACCCGAAAAGGGGTGAAGAGCATCGACATGTCCCACCCTGCTCAGGGCCTTCTTTACCTGCCTGTCATGGTTACTGACGAGTACAACAGCCCGGATGCGTCCAGGAAGCGCTGTAACCCATGGCTGCTCTGCCAGTCTGGAAGGGCTGCGGGACAAGTGGGACAGCTCCTACCCTTACAACTGGGACACTCCCATGGAACACCTGGATGCTGTAAAGCATGCTTGGAACACGGACTTCAGGGGAGTCAAACCGGACCTGTGAAACCGAAAACCATCTACAAGCTCATCAGAGCCAAAGAACCGCAGCCGAGCCTATCCAGACTACCATCCCAGCGACAGCCACACCGGTGAGGTCTAGGAGAACGCAGCCTCCAAAGAACTGACAAACAGGCACAGGGATCTGGCGTGGATGGCTGTGGAGGGGACTGCCTCTCAGCGCTTCATGCATGCCAGAAATCTGTCAGATACAGACACTGCCGTGTGCATCCAGCGGGAAGAAGGCAGCACTGCACCTCTTCTGGAATGCCCAGTGGCACAGTCACTCTTTGGCGCCCTGGAAGAGGTGGAAGAGTCGGTACCAGAGACAATCTTTCGCACCATTCGTGCTCTATGGACTTTTCGGTACCCACTCACTGGAAGCCACCGAGGAGCATGGCGTCTCATGTGCTGCGTGAAGGGCGGCTCTATGGGTCGCCAGGAACCGCCTGTCCTCAGGAGGAAAGGATGACAATCCAGGACTGCTGCAGACATCCGCAGCCTCCTCAAAGACTATTCTATCCTGGACTCCTTGAAGAACTGAGGATATGCAAGACCACCTCGCCCTCCAAGAGGTTTATTAATGTAACCTTTGGTTTACTGCAGCCCGGCCAAAGCCCCTCTTTGAGGACAAGCTTTCAGGGACGAGGGACCAAGTCGAGACTGCAATAACTTGTAAATAGTAACAGAATGTATGGAACACTGTATTGAATGTAATGGAAAATAACGAATTTATTGACAAAACACTTAATATGGCATGTAAGATTGTAAAGATTGTGATTTTATATACAAATTACCCTTGTATATGTAAATAAGCTGTTGTAGGTAATGTATAGTGAAAGACTGTATCAGTCTATAGCTGAATACAGTCATCTCTGTTTGAATTGTAGATTGGTATAGATTGAAGACTATTAGACTGTGTTTTATATATATTACCCAAACATATATGTAAATAAAGTATATTTTTCAAAAAAAAAAAAAAACTGTTCTTATCAGTTTAATATCCTGATCGTCCCTATCTGGGGACCATATATTAAATTGATTTTTGGAACAGGGAGATGGAATAGGGGCTTGCTCCGTCCACTCCCTTGCATCGACCTGGTATTGCAGTACTTCCAGGGCGGTGCTTTCTCCTTTACTGGTATAAACAAGACAGCAGCCTTGGCTGGGGATTGCCTACTATGAGGAAGGGAAAGCTCTAGCCAGAGCAGGTTGATTTAATTATTACGAATAATCAATTGGAATTAAACCCTTTCCCCTTTTTAAAGGGGGGAAAAAGGGGGGGGGTTTTAAAACCCGCCCTTTTCCCGGGGGGGTTTGGGGGGGCCCCCGGGGGGGAAAAAAAAAAAAATTTTTTTTTAATTTTTTTTAAAAAAAAAAAAACCCCCCCCCCCCCCCGGGGGGGGGGGGGGCCCCCCCCCCAAAAAAGGGGGGGGCCCCTTTTTTGGAAAAGGCCCCCCCCCCAAAAATTTTTTTCCCCCCGGGGGAATTTCCGGCCAAACCCCCCCTTTTGGGGGTTTTTTTGGGGGGGAAAAAAAGCCCCAAAAAAAGGGGGAAATTTTGGGGAAAAAGGGAAAAAAAAAAATTAAAAAAAATTTAAAAAATTAAATTTTTAAAATTTTTTTTTAAAAAATTTTTAAAAAAAAAAGGTTTTGGGTAAAGTTTTTTTTAAAACCCCCCCCTTTTTAAAAAAATTTTTTAAAGTTTTTAAGGGGTTTTTTTTTTTTAAAAATTTGGAAAAATTTTAAAAATTTTTTTAAAAAAAAAATTTTTTTTAAAAAAAAATTTTTTTTCCCCCCAAAAAAAAAAAAATTTTTTTTTAATAGGGGCCCCCCCCAAAAAAATTTTTTTTTTTCCCCGGGGGGGGGTTTTTTTTTTGGGGCCCCCCCCAACCTTGGTTTTTTTTAAAGGGGGGGCCCCCCCCGGGAAAAAAAAAATTTTTTTTTGGGGGGGGGTTTTTAAAAAAATTTTTTTTTAAAAAATTAAAAAATTTTTTTTTTTTTTTTTTTAAAAAAAACCCCGGGGGGGGGGGTTGAAAATTTTTAAAAAGGGGGGGGGGGGCCCCCCCCCCCCGGGGGGGAAAAAAACCCCCAAAAAAGAAAAAAGGGGGGGGCCCCCCCCCCGGGCCCCTTGGGGTTTTTTCCCGGCGGGCCCCCCGGGGGGGTTTTTTCCCCCCCCCAAAAAATTTTCCCCCTTTTTTTAAATTTAAAGGGGGGGTTGGGGGAAATTTTTTGGGGGGGGGGGGGGCCCCCCTTTTTTTTTTTTTTGGGGCCCCCCGGGGGGTTTTGGGGGGGGGGGGGTTTTTGGGGGTTTTCCCCCTTTCCCCCCTTTTCCCCCCCCCCCCCCAAACCCAAAAACCCAAAAAAATTTCCCCCCCCCCCCCCCCCCCCCCCCCAGCTGTTTTCCGGCCCCCCAAAGGGGGGAAACCCCCTTTTTTTCCCTTTTTCCCGGGGGGTTTTTTTTTTTGGCCCAAAAGGGCCCCCGGGTTTTTTTTCCTTGGGGGGGAAAAAAGGGGGTTTGGGGGTGGGGTTTGGGGCCCCGGGGTTTTTTCCGGGGGGTTTTTTCCTTTGGTTTCCCTTTTCCGGGGTTTTTTTTTTTTTTTTGGGTTTTTTAAAATTTTTTTGGGGAAAAAAGGGGGGGTTTTTTTGGGGGTTTCCCCCCCCCCAAAAAACCCCCCAACCCCCAAGGGTTTTTTTCCCCCCCCTTTTTTTAAAAAAAACCCGGCCCCCCCAAAAAGGGGGAAAAAAAAGGGAAGGGAAAAAATTTTTAAAAAAATTTTTTAAATTTTTTAATTAATTTAAATTTAAATTTTTTAAAAAAAATTTTTTTAAAAATTTTTTTCCCCCCTTTTTTTTTTTTTTAAAATTAAAAAGGGGGGGGGGGGGTTTTGGGGGGGGTTTGGGGGGGGGGAAAAAAAGGGGGGGCCCCCAACCCCAAAAAACCCCAAAAGCCCCAAAAAAAAAAAAAGGGGGGGGGGGGTTTCCCCCTTTTAAGGGGGGAAAAAAAATTTTTTTTTTCCTTTTTTTTGGGGGGGGGGTTGTTGGGGGTTTGGGGGGGGTTTTTTTTTTGGGGGTTTTTTTTTTTTTTTTTGGGGGGGGGAGGGGGGGGGTTTAAAGGGGGGTTTTTTCCCCCCCTTTCCCCCCCCCAAACCCCCCCCCCAAAACCCCCAAAAGGGGGCCCCCCCCCCCCCCCCCCCCTCCCCCCCCCACCCCCTTTTTTTCCCCCCCCTTTTCCCCCCCAAAACCCCCCTTTTTAACCCCCGGGGTCCGGGGGGGGTTTTTGGGGGGCCTTTTTTTTTGGGGGGGGGGGCCCCCTTTTTTTGGGGGTTTTTCCCCCCCCCAAAAAAAAGGGCCGGGGGGGGGGCGGAGGGGGGGTTCCCAAAACCCCCTTTTTGGGGCCGGGGTTTTTTTTTTTTTTTTCCCCCCCCTTTTTTTTTTAAAAGGGTTTTGGGAAAGGGGAAATTTCCCCCTTTGGCCCCCCGGGGGTTAAATTTTTTTTTTTTTTTTAAAAAAAAAAGGCCCGGGGTTTTTTAAAAAAGGGGAAAAAGGGAAAAAAGGGGGGTTTTTTTTTAAAAAAAAAAAAAATTTTTTTTTTTTTTTTTTTTGGGAAAAAAAAAAGTTCCTGGGGCCCCCTTTTTTTAAATTTTTTTCCCCCCAAAAGGGGGGGGGGAAAAGGGGGTTTTTTTGGGGGGGTGAAAAAAGGGGGGGCCAAAACCCCCCCGGGGGGGTTTTAAAAAAAAAAAACCCGGGGGCTGGTTTTTTGGGGCCCTTTTTTTTTTCCCCAAGGGGGAAGGGTTTCCCCCTTTTTTTTTTTAAACTTTAAATTAAAGGGGGGGCCGGGGGGGGGGGGGGGGAAACCGCTCTTTACCCCAAACCCCCCCTTTTTTTTTTTTTTTTGGGGGGGGGGGGGGGTGGTTTTCCCCCCTTTTTTTTTCCCCCCTCCCCCCCCCAAACCCCCCCCCAAAAAAACCCCGGGCCCCCCCCCCCCCCCCCCCCCCCCCCTCCCCCCCCCCTTTTTTTCCCCCCCCCCCTTTTTTTTCAACCCCTTTGGGGTTTTTCCCCTTTTTTGGGGGGGTTTTCCCGGGGGAAAAGGCCTTTTTTGGGGGCCCCCCCCCCGGGGGGGCCCCCCCGGGGCAAAGGGGGGGGGGGGTGGGGGTTTTGGCCTGGGGTTTTTTTTTGGGGGGGGGGTTTTTTTTTAAAACAATTTAAAATTTTTTTTTTTTTTTTTTAAAAAAATTTTTTTTGGGGGGGGGTTTAAAAAATTTTTTAAAAAAAAGGGGGGGGGAAAAATTCCCGGGGGGCCCCTTTTTTCGGTTTAAAAAACCATTTTCCCCCTTTTTTTAAAAAAGGAAAAAGGGCCCCGGCCGAGGAAATTTTTTAAAAAAAAAAAAAAGGGGAAAAAATTTTTTTTTTTTTTTGAAAATTAAAAAATTTTTTTTTTTTCTTTTAAAAAGGATTCCCAAAATTGGGGGGCTTTTTGAAAACCCCCCGGGGGGGGGAAGGGGGCCCGGGTTAAAGGGGGCCCCCCTTTTTTTAAAAAGGGGGGGGCCCCCCCGGGGGGTTTTTCCCCCCCCCCCGGGGGGGGGTTTTTTTTTCCCCCTTTTTTTCCCCCGGGGGGGGGGAAAAAATTTCCCCCTTTTTTTGGGGGGTTCCCCTTTTTGGGTTTTCCCCTTTTTTTTGGGGTTTTTGGGGGGGGTTTAAGGGGGTTTTTTGTTTTTCCCCCCCGGGGGGGGGGGGGGAAAAAAACCCCCTTTTTTTTTCCCCCCCCCCCCCCCCCCCCCCCCCCCAAAAACCCCCCGGGGGAAAAACCCCCCCCCCCCCCCCCCCTTTCCCCCCCTTTGGGGTTTTCCCTTTCCCGGGGGGGTTTTTTTGGGGGGTTGGTTTTTGGGGGGCCCCCCCGGGGGGGCCCCCCCCCTTTTTTCCTTTCCCTGGCCCAAAAACAACCCCCCGGGGGGGGGGTTTTTTCCGGGGGGGGGGGGGGGTTTTTTTGGTTTTTCCCCCCCCAAAAATTTAAATTTTTTTAAAGGGAAAAAAGGGGCCCTTTTAAAAAAAGGGGGGGGGGGGGGGGTTTTTTTTTTAAAACCCAAAATTTTTGGGGGGGGGGGGGTTGGAAAAAAAATTAAATTTTTTTTTTAAAAAAAAAAAAGTTTAAAGGGGAAAAAATTTTTAAAAGGGGGAAAAAAAAAAATTTTTTTTTTAAAATTTAAAATTAAAAAAATTTTTTTTGGGGGTTTTTTTTAAGGAATTGGTTTTCCACCCAAAACTGGGGAAACCTTTTTTTTGGGGGGGGGGGGGCCCAACCCGTTATGTGGGGCCCCGGGGCCCGGGGAAAAAGGGGGCCCCGGGGCCTTCCCTTTTCCTTTTCCCCCCCGGGGGGTTTTTCCCGAAAGGGGGGGTTTTTTTAAACTTTTCCCCCTTTTTGGGGGTTTCCCCGGGTTTTTTGGGCTTGGGGGGGGGATTTTTGGGGGGGGGGCCCCGGGCCCCCCGGGGGCCCCCCCGGGGTTGGGGGGGGGTTTTTCCCCCCCCGGGTTTTTCCCCCCCCAAACCCCCCGGGGAAAACCCCCCCGGGGGGGGGCCCCCCCCCCCCCCCCCCGGGTTTTTCCCCTTTTCCCCCCTTTTTTTCCCCCCTTTTTTTTTTGGGGGGGGGGGGGGTTTTTGGGGGGGTTTTGGAAAAACCAAATTTTTAAAAAATTTTTTTCCCCCTTTTTTTTGGGGGCCCCCCGGGGGCCCAAAAAAAGGGGGGGGGTGGGGGTTTTGGGGGCCCCCCCCTTTTGGCCTTTTTAAATTTTGGGGGGGGGGGCTTTTTTTAATTTAAAAAAAGGGGGTTTTTTTTTTGGGGGGGGAAAATTGGGGGAAAAAGGGTTTTTTTGGGGTTTTTTTAAAAAAAAAATTTTTTTTTTTTTTTAAAAAAAAAAACCCCCTTTGGGGGGGGGGTTTTTTGGGGGGGGAAAAAACCCGGGGGAAAAGGGGGGGTTTTTTTTAAAACCCTTTTTGGGGGGGAAAAAATTTTTTTGGGGAAAAATTTTTTTTGGGGTTTTTTCCCCCGAAAAAAAAGGGGGGGGGGGAAAAAAGGGGGGGGGTTTTTTTAAGGGGGGGGGCCCCCCCTTTTTTTAAAAAAATTTTTGCCCGGGGCCCAAAAAAAGGGGGGTGGGGGGGGGAAAAACCCCCGGGGCCCCCGGGGCCCCCCTTTTTTTGGGGGCCAAGGGGGGGGGGGGTTTTTTTTTTTTTTTCCCCCCCTTTTTTGGGGGCCCCTTTTTCCCCGGGGCCCCCCCCAAAGGGGCCCCCCCCCCCCTTTTTCCCCCCCCCCGGGGGGGGGGGGTTTGGGGAAACCCCCTTTTTTTTTGGGGGCCCCCCCCCCCCCGGGCCCCCCCAAAGGGGGGTTTTTTCCCCCCCCCCCCAACCCCCCCCTTTTTTTTTCCCCCCCCCCGGGGGTTTTCAACCCCGGGGTTTTTACCCGGGGGGGGGGGGGGTTTTTGTCCCCCCGGGGTTTTGGGGGGTTTTAAGGGTTTGGGGCCCCTTTTTCCTTGGGGAAAAAGGGGCCCCCAAAAAAAAAAGGGGGGGGGGGGTTTTTTTCCATTTTGGCCCCCCGGGGGGGGGGGGTTTTTTTTTCCTTTTTAAAAAAAAACCCCCCCCCCCCCTTTTTTTTTTGGGGGGGGGAAAAAAGGTTTGGGGGGTTTTTAAAAAGAAATTTTTTAATTTTTTGGGGGGGAATTTTTTTAAAAAAAAAAAACCCCCCGGGGGTTTTTCTTTAATAAGGGGGGGAAAAAATTTTGGGGAGGGGAAATTTTTTTTTGGGGAAAAAAATTAATTTTAAAAATTTTTTTTAAAAAAATTAAAAAACCCCCCGGAACCCCAAAAAAGGGGGGGGGGGGGGGGGGGGAAAATTTTTTTTAAAAAAAACCCGGGGGGGGGGGTTTTTTTTCCCCCCCAAACCCCGGGGTTTTTCCAAAACCCCCCTTTTCCCTTTTTTCCCCCCGGGGGGGGGGGGGTGGGGGAAAAAAAAAAGGGGTTTTTTTGGGGGCCCCCCCCCCCCCCCCCCCTTCCCCCCCTTTTTTAAAATTTTGGGGGGGGGTTTTTCCCCCCCCCCTTTTTTTCCCCCCCCCCAAACCCCCCCAAAAAAAAAAAGGGGGGGGGTTTTTTTTCCCCCCCCCCTTTTTTTTCCCCCCCGGGGGGGCCCCCCCCCTTTTTTTTTGGTTTTTTGGGGGGGGCCCCGGCCGGGGCCCGGGGGCCCCAAAACCCTTTCCCCTTTTTTGGCCCAAAGTTTTCCCCCTTTTTTTTTAAAAAGTTCCAAGGGGGGGAAAAAAAATTTTGGGGGGGCCGGGGGGAATTTGGGGGCCCCCCCACCTTTTGGGAAAAAATTTTTTTTTTTTTTTTTTTTTATTAAAAAAAAAATTTTTTTTTTCCCAAAAGGGGAAAAAGGGGCCCCCCTTCCCCCCCCCCTTTTTTTTTTTTTAAAAATTAAATTTTTTTTTTATTTTTAAAAAAAAATTTGGGGGTTTTTGGGGGGGGGAAATTTTCCCCCCCAAAAAAAAAAGGGGGGGGGGAAAAAATTTTTTTTTTTTGGGGAATTTTTAAAAAAAAGGGCAAGGGGGGGGCTTTTTTCCCCCCCCCCCCGGGGGGGCCCGGGGCGGGTTTTTGGGGGGGGAAAAGGGGGAAGGGGGCCCCCCTTCCTTTTTAAAAAAAAAGGTTTTGGGGGGGGGGGGGGGTTTTTGTTCCCCCCTTTTTTTTCCCCCCCGGGGGGGCCCCTTTTTTTTTTTTAAAGGGGGGAGGGGGGGAAAAAAATTGTTTGGGGCCCCCTTTTTTTGGCGCCCCCCGCCCCCCCCCCCCCTTTTTTTTGGGGGGGGGGGGGGGAAAAAAACCCCCCCCCGGGGCCCCCCCCCCCAAATTTTCCCCCCCCCCAAAAAAAAGGGGAAAAACCCCCCCCCCCCCCGGGGGGGCCCCCCCCCCCCCTTTTGGGTTTTTTTTCCCTCGGGTTTCCCGGGGCCCCCCCTTTTTTTTTTTTCCCGGGGGCCTTTGGGGGGGGGGTTTAATTTTTAACCCCCTTTTTTAAAAATTTTTCCCCGGTTAACAAAAACCCCCCCCCGGGGGGGTTTTTTTTGGGGGGGGGGGAAAAAAAAATTTTTTTAAATCCCCTTTTTTTTTTTTTTTTTTCCCCCCTTTTTTTACCAAAAAAAAAAAAAGGTTGGGGGGGGGGGGGGGAAAAACCCCAAAGGGGGGGTTTTAAAAAATTTTTTTTTTTTTAAAAAAAAATTAAAAAGAAAGGCCCTTGGAAAAACCCTTTTTGGGGGGGGGCCCTTTAAAATTTTTTTTTTAAAAAAAAAAAAAATTAAAAATTTTTTTGGGGGTTAATTAAGAAAGGGGGGCCCCCCCCTTTTGGGGTTTTTTCCCCCAAAAAA
Organism: Polypterus senegalus; assembly: GCF_016835505.1. NCBI lineage: Eukaryota > Metazoa > Chordata > Cladistia > Polypteriformes > Polypteridae > Polypterus > Polypterus senegalus. The sequence continues at coordinate 36,542 of NW_024384146.1, forward strand.
AGGGAAATTGGGGGGTTTTTTTTTTTTTTTTGGGGGGGGGGGGGGGGGGGGGGGTTCCCCCCCTTTTCCCCCAAGGGGAAGGGTTCCCGAAAATTTGGGGGGGGCCCGGGGGGGGGCCCCCCCCGGGGCCCCGGGTTTTTTTTTTCCTTTTAACCCAAAAAGGGGGGGGGGGGGGTTTTTTTGGGGGGTCTGGGGCCCCCTTTTTCCCCCCACCCCCCCTTTTTTTTTTCCCCCCCCCCCCCTTTTTGGGGGGGGAAAACCCTTTCCCCCCCGGGTTTTCCCCCCCCCACCCCCGGGCCCCCCGGGGGAAAGGGGGCCCCCCCCCCCCCGGGGGGCCCCGGGGGCCCCCCGGGTTTTTGGGCCCCCTTTTCCCCCCCTTTTTCCCCCCCAAGGGGGGCTTTTTTGGGGGGGGGGAAAAAGGGCCCCCCCGGGGGGGGCCCCCCCCCCTTTTTCTTACCGGTTTCAAACCCCCGGGGGGGGTTTTTGGGGGGTTTTTAAAAGGGGTTTTTTTTCCAATTTTTTTTATTAAATTTGGGGGGTTTTTTTTTTTTTTGGTTTAAAAAAAATTTTTTTTGGGGTTTGCCCAAAAAAGGGGGGGGAAAACCGGGGGAAAAATTTTTAATTTTTTCTGAATAATTTTTTAAAAAATTTTTTTTTTAAAAAAAAAAAAAAAAAAGGGGGGGGAAAAAAGGAAAAATTTTTTAAAAAAAAAGGGGGGTCCCAAAAAAAAAGGGGGGGGAAAAATTTTTTTGGGGGGGCCCCCCTTTCAACCCCCTTTTAAAAAGAAAAACCAAAAACCAAAAGGTTTAACCCCCCTTTTCCCTTTTCCGGGGGGGTTTTCCCCCCTTTTCCCCCAAAAAAAGGGGGGGGGGGGGCCCCCCGGGGGGGGCCCCCCCCCTCCCCCCCCCCTTCCCGGGGGGGGGGGGCCCGGGGGGGGAAGGGGGAAAAAACAAGGCCCCCCGGGGGGGGTTTTTTAAAAAAAAAAACCCCGGGGGGTTTTCCCCCCCCCCCAAAAAGCCCCCTTTTTTTTCCCCCCTTTTTTTCCCCGGGGGGGGGTTTTTTTAAAAACCCCCCGGGGGGGGGTTTTTTTTGGGTTTTTAAGGGACTTTTTCCAAAAGGGGGGGGAAGGTGCCCCCCCCCCCCGGGGGGCCCCAGGGCCGAAGGGGGGGTGGGGGGCCCCCCGGGGGAAGGTTTTTTTTAAAAGGGGGTTTTTTTTAAAAACCCCTTTCCCCCCCGGCCCCCCCCAAAAAATTTTTTAAAAAGGGGGGTCCCCCCCCCCCCCCGGGTTTTCCCGGGGGGGGGGGGTGAAACCCCAAAGGGGGAAAAAAAAAAAAACCCCGGCCCGGGGAAAAAAAAAAACCCCCTTTTTTTTTTTTTTTAAAAAAAATTTTTTTAAAAAATTTTTTTTTCGGAAAAGGGAAAAAAACCAAAATTTTTTTGGGGGGCAAAAAAAACCCCCCCCGGGTTTAAAGGGGGGGGGAAAAAAGGAAAAAAGGCCCCCCCCCCCAAACCCCCCCCAAAAAACCCAAAAACCCCCCCCTTTAATTTTGGGGGCCCCCCCCCCCCCCAACCCCTTTTAACCCGGGGGCCCCCCCTTTTTTCAAACCCCCCCAAAAAGGGGGGGTTTCCCCCCAAAAAGGGGGCCGGGGGGGGGAAAAAACCCCCCCCCCCAAAAAAAAAAGGGGGGAACCCCCGGGGGGGGGGGTTTTGGGGGGGGAAACCCGCCTTCCCCAAACCCCCCCCCACCGACCCCCCCAAAAGGGCCAAACCCCCCCCCCCCCCCCCCCCTCAGGGGTTTTCCCCCCCCCTTTTTTTTTTTTTTGGTTTTTTTTTTTTTTTTTTAAAAAAAAAAAAAAAACGGGGCCCCCCCCCTTTTCCCCCCGGGTTGGGGGCCCCCCCCCTGGGGGGGCAAATTTTCCCCCTTTTTTTTGGGGGGGGGGGGGGCCCCGGGGGTTTTTTTTCCCCCGGGGGTTTTGGGTTTTTTTTGGGGGGGGGGGGGGTTTTCCCCCCTTTTCCGGGGGCCCCCCCGGGGTTTTTTTCCCCGGGAAAAAAAAAAAGCCCGGGGGGAAAAAACCCTTTGGGGGGGAAAGGGGGCCCCCCGGGGGTTGGGGGGGGGCCCCAAAAAAAAAAATTTTTTTAAAAAAAAATTTTAAAAGGGGAAAATTTTAAAAACCCCCCCCCCCCCGGGGGGGGGGGGGGGAAAAAAAAGGGGGGGGTTTTTTTGGGGGGGAAAATTTTTTTCCCCCCCCCAAAAAAAAATTTTTAAAAAACCCCCCCCGGGGGGGGGAAAAGGGGCCCCCTTTTTGGGGGGGCCCCCCCCCCCGGGGGGTTTTTTTTTTTAAAAAAAAGGGGGGGTTTTTTGTTAAAGGGGCTTTGGGGGCCCCGGAAGGGGGGGCCCCCAAAAAAAATTTTTTGGGGGCCCCGGGAAAAAGGGGGGGGGGGGGTTTTTGGGGGGCCCCCCCAAATTTAAAGGGGGGGGAAACCCCCAAAAAAAAAACCCCCCCCCCCCCCCCTTTTTTTTTTTTTTTTTTTTCCCCCCCTTTTTCCCCCCCGGGGGGGGGGGGGGGGGGGGGGGTTTTTTAAAAACCCCCCCCCGGGGGCCCCCCCCGGGGGGCCCCCCCCTTCCAAAAATGCTTAAAAGGGGGGGGGTTTTTGGGGGGGGCCCCTTTTGGGGGCCCCCCCCCAAATTTAAAGGGGGAAAGGGGGGGGGGTTTTAACCCAATTTTGGGGTTTTAAATTTTTTTCCCGGGGGGTTTGGGGGTTTGGGGGGGGGCCCCCCCCCCCTTTTAAAAAAAGGGGGGTTTTTTTTTAAAAAAAAAAAAAAAAAACCGGGGTGGGGAAATTTTTAAAAAAGGGGGGGGGAAAAAAAAAAAATTTTCCCCAAAAAAAAATTTTTTTGTTTAAGCCAATTAAAATTTTTGGGGGGGGGGGGCTTCCCCCCCGGGGGGGAAATTTTTTTTTAAAAAAGGGGGGGGGGGAAAAATTCCAACAAGGGCCCCCCAAAAAAAAAAAGGGGTTTTTTCCGCCCGATGTAAGGAAAACCCCCCCCCCGGGGGGGCCCCCCCCTTTCCTTTTTTTTTAAAAAAACCCCCCTTTTTTTTTGGTTTTTTAAAGGGGGGGGGAAAAAGGGAAAAAACCCTTTTTTTTGGGGGGGGGAAAAAAAATTTTTGGGGGGGGAAAAAATTCCCCTTTTGGGGGTTTTTTCCCCAAAAAAAGGGGGGAAAAAAAACTTTTCCCCCCCCCCCCCCCCGGGGGTTTCCCCTCTTTCCCCCCCTTTTTTCCCCCCCCCCCCCCCCCTTTGGGGGGGTTTTTTTTGGGGGGAAAAAGGGGGGGGCCCGGGGGGGGGCCAAATGGGGGGGCTTTTTGGGGGGGCCCCCCCCCAAAAACCCCCGGGGAAAGGGCCCCCCCCCCCAGTGGGGGGGGCCCCCGGGGGGGCCCCCCTTTTTTTTTTTTTAAAAAAATTTAAAACCCCCCCCCGGGGGGAAAACCCCCCCCCCCCGGGGGGGGGGCCCCCCCCCTTTCCCCCGGGGGTTTGGGGGGGGGCCCCCAAGGGGGCCCCCCCGTTTTTTTTTTGGGGGGGGAAAAGGGGGGAAAAAAAATTTTAAAATTTTAAAAAAAATTTTTTAAAAAATTTTTTTTTTTAAAAAAAAAGGGGGAAAAAGGGGGGCCAAAAAAACCCAGAAAAGGGGGGGGGCCCCCCCTTGGAACCCCTTTTTTTGGGGGGGGGGGGAAAAACCCCCCGGGGGGGCCCAAAAAAAAAGGGGGGGGGGTTTTTGGGGGGTTTTTCCCCCCCCCCCCCCTTTTTTTTTTCCCCGGGGGGGGCCCCCCCCCTTTTTTTTTGGGGGCCCCGGGGTATTTTGGGCCCCCCAAGGGTTTGGGTCCCCCAAAATTTTTCCCCTTTTTTGGGGGGCCCCCGGGGGGGAAAGGGGGGAAAAAACCCCCCCCTTCCGGGGGCCCCCCCCAAAAAGGGGGGCCCCCCCCCAAAAAAGGGCCCCCCCCCCCCCTCCCTCCCCGGGCCCCCCCCCCCTTTTTCCGGCCCCCTGGGGGCCCCCTTTCCCCCAAAAATTTTTTTCCGGGGGGGTTTTCCCCCCCCCCGGGGGGCCCCGGGGCCCCCCAAAGGGGGCCCAAAAAGGGAAAAAGGGAAAAAAAGGGGGGGGGTTTGGGTTTTTTTCCCCCTTTTTGGAAAAAAAAATTTTTTTTTTAAAAAAAAATTTTTTTTTTCCCCCCCCAAAAAAATTTTTTTAAAAAAAAAGGGGGAAAGGGGGTTTTTTTCCCCAAAACCCTTTTTTGGGGGGGGGGAATTTTTTTAAAAAAAAAAGGTTTTTTGGGGGGGGTTTTTAAAGGGAAAAAAAATTTTTTTTTAAAAAATTTTTTTTTTAAAAAAAAATTTTTTTTTTTTTAAAAAAAAAAACAAGGGGTTTTAAAGGGGTTTTTTCCCCCCCCCCAAAAATTTTGGGGGCCCGGGAATTAAATTTTTTTGGGGGGGAAAAAAAAACCCCCCCGGGGTTCCCAAAAAAGGGGGGAAAAAAAAAAAGGGGGAAAATTTTTTATTTCCCGAAAAATTTTTTTTTTTAAAAAAAAAAATTTTTTTTTTTTAACCCAAAATTTAAAGGGGGGTTTAAAAGGGGGGGGGGGAAAAACCCCCCTTTTTTTAAGTTTTTTGGGGGACCCCGGGGGGGGGGGGAAATTTGGCCCAAAAATTTTTTCCCCTTTTTCCCCCCCCCCCCCCCCGGGGGGGAAAAAAAGGGGGGCCCCCCCCCCCCCCTTCCCTCCCCCCGGGGGGGTTTTTAAATTTGGGGGGGTTTTCCCCCGGGGGCCCCCCGGGGGGTTTTTTTTGGGTCCCTTTTTTTTTTCCCCGGGGGGGGGGGGTTTTTGGGGGCCCCCCTTTGGTTCCCCCCCCCCCCAAAAAAAAAAGGGGGGGGGAAACCCCCCCCTTTCCCCCCCCCCCCCCCCTTTTTGGGGGGGGGGTTTTTCCCGGTTTTTTAAAAAAAAAAGGGTTTTTTTTTGGGGCCAAATTTTTTTTTTTGGGGGGGAAAAAAGGGGGGTTTTTCCCGGGGGCCGGGGGGGGGGGGCCCCCCTTTTTTTTTTTTTCCCCCCCCGGGGGGGGGGCCCCGGGGGGGGGGAAAAGCGGGGGGGGTTTTTTTTTTGGGTAAATAAATTTTTTTTAAAAATTTTTTTTTTTTTTTTTAAAAAAAAGGGGGGGGGAAAAAGTATTTAAAATTTTTTAAAAAAAAGGGGGGGGGCCCCCCCCCGGGGGGGGGAAAAATTTAAAAAGGCCGGGGCCCTTTTTTTTAAAAAACCCCCCCAACCCGGGGGGGCCCCTTTGGGGGGGGCCCCCGGGAGGGGTTTTTTTTTCCCCCCAAAAAAAAAATTTTTTTTTTTTTTAATTTAAAATTTAAAAAAAAAAGGGGTTTGGGGGGGGGGTTTGGGGGGCCCCTTTTTTCCCCCCCTTTTTTCCCGGGGGGTTTTGGGGGGGGGGGGGGGGGGAAAAAAAAAATTTTTTTATTCCCCCCCCCAAAAGGGGGCCCAAAAGGGGGGCCCCCCCCCCCCTTTTTGTTCCCCGGGGGGCCCCCCCTTTTTTTTTTTCCCCCCCCCCTTTGGGGGTTTAAAAGGGGGGGCGGGTTTTTAAAGGGGGGTTTTTTTTTTGGGGGTTTTTTTTTTTTTTTGGGGGGGGGGATGGGGGTTTTTGGGGTTTAAACCCGGGGGTTTTTTTCCCCCCCCCCCAAACCCCCCAAAAAAAAGGGCCAATGGCCCCCCTTTTTTTTTCCCCCCCCCCCCTTTTTTCCCCCCCCCCCCCTTTTTTTTTTTTTTGGGGTTTTCCCCCTTTTTTTCCCCCCTTAAAGGGGGGGTTTTTTTGGGGGGGGGTTTTTTTTTTTTTTTGGGGGGGGGGGAGCTGGGTTTTTTGGGGGGGGAAAAAGGGGGGGGAAAATTTTTGGGGGGGTTTTTTTTGGGTTTTTTCCCCCCTTTTGTGGGGGTTTTTTTTAAAATTTTTCCGGGCCCCTAAAATTTTAAAAATTTTTTTTTAAAAAGGGGGGGTTTTAAAACCCCCCCCCCCCGGGGCCTTTTAAAAAACCCCAAAAAGGGGGCCCCCCTTTACGGGGAAAAAAAAAAAGGGGGCCGGGGACCCCGGGGGGAAGGGAAAATTTTTTTTTTTTAAATTTTTTTTTAAAAAAAAATTTTTTTTTTTGGGGAAAAAAATTTTTTTTTTTTTTCCCCCCTTTTTTTTTTTTTTTGGGGGGGGTTTGGGGGGGGGGGGGGGTTTTGGGGGGTTTTCCCCCGGGGGGGGCCCCGGGCCCCCGGGGGAAAAACCCCCCAAAAAAACCCCCCCCCCCCCCAAAATTTGGGTCCCGCCCCCCTTTTGGGGTTTTTAGGGGGCCCAAATTTTTTTTTCCTTTCCCCCCCGGGGGGGGAAAATTTTTTCCCCTTTTTGGGGGGCCCCCCCTTTTTTTTTTTCCCCGGGGGGGGGTGGGGGTTTGGGGGGGCCCCCCCCCTTTTTCCCCCTTCCCAAAAAACCCCCCAAAAAAGGGCCCTTTTTTTTTCCCCCCCCGCCCCCCCCCCTTTTTTGGGATTTGGCCCAAAAAAAACCCGGCCCCCTTTTTTGGGGCCCCGGGGGGTTTTTTTTTGGAAAAAACCCCCCCTTTTGGGTTTTTTTGGGGGGGTTTTTTTTTCCCCGGGGGGGGGGGGGTTTTTTTTTTTTTTCCTTGGGGGGGGTTTCTTTTTTAAAAAAAAAATTTTTTTTTTTTTAAAAAAATTTTTAAATTTAAAACCCCAAAAACCCCCCCCGGGGAAAAATTTTTTTTTGGGAAAAGGGGGGAAAAACCCCCTTTTTCCCCCCCCCTCCCCCGGGCCCCGGGGGGTTTTCCCCCCCTTTTTGGGGGGCCCCCCCGGGGGGGGTTTTTTTTTTTCCCCCCCCGGGGGGGGGGTTTTTTTTTTTTTTGGGGTTTAATTTTAATTAAAAAACCCCCCTTTTTTTTTGGGATTAAGGGGGGGGAATTTTAAAATTTTTGGGGGGGTTAAAAACCCCCAAAAAAACCCCGGGGAAAATTTTCCCCCCCCCGCCCCCCCCAGGTTTAAATTTTGGGGAAACCCCCCCCTTTTCCCCCCAAAATTTTCCCCCCCTTTTTTTAATTCCCCCTTTTCGGGGGGGGGGGGGTTTTTTTTTCCCCCTTTTAAACCCCCTTTTTGGGGATTAAAGGGGGGGGGGGGTTTTTTAAAGGGGGCCCCCCCCCCTTTTCCCCTTTTTAAAAACCCCCCCCCCCCGGGCCACCCGGGTTTTTTTTTCCCCCCCCCCCCCGGGGAGGGCCCCCCTTTCCCCCCCTTTTTTTTTCCCTTTTTCCCCCCGGGGGGGGAACCCCCTTAAAAGGGGGGGGGGGGAAGGGGCCTTTGGGGGGGGAAAAAAAAGGGGAGGGTTTTTTTTTCAAAAGTGTCAGGCAGCCGGGAAATTAAGGCCTTTTGAGGAGGAATTGTCAGACACCAAGCTCGGCTGCAGGAAGCCTAAAGTTCCCAAACCCGGGGCCGGAGCCTTTTTTGTCCTCAGCCCCGTGTGAGGCTTGTTCACCCGGCGGGCCAGGATGCCTTCTCCTTTTACTTCTCCCACGTTTCGGGGTTTTGGGTAAGGCGGGTGTGGGGATATTGTTGGTCCCGTCTTCCTGCGGCCCCTCTTTGTTTCCCCTCTAGGCGGGATGATGGAGATGGGTTTAAAGTCCCCTTTTCCGGCACCCCCTCCCCAACCCACCCCCAAACACCCAAGGCCAACGATGTCCCCCCCCCCCCCCCTCCCAGCTGGTTTAAGCCTGTCCGCCACCCGGGGGGTTTTTTCCCCTCCGGAACCTTGGCTTTATCCGGCACTGGCTTCCAAGGGGCCGCTTTGTCAGGGGGGTGGTGTCCCTGGCAGTGGGCGTTTAGGGCCTCCCCCGCCAAGTTGATCTTACCATGCAGTACGCATGGGCAAACGGCGGCTGGGGCCTGGGAGTTTGTGGCGCCTGCCTTTGGCTAAGATCATGGGATCTGTCTTACCGTTTAAAATCGTCGTCCCTTCTGGGCCATATAAAATTGATTTTGGAACGGGGATGGAATAGGGTTTAAATCATCCACTGTCGCACTGGGATTGCTATTCCAGGGGCTTTTATTTTTTATGTATAAACAAGACCAGCCTTGGGAAAGGTTTCTCTTGAGGGAGAAAGAGCTTAGCCAAGGGAATTGATTAATTATTTTAAATGAATAATTTGTTTTAATTAATTTAATTGGGCTTTAAGAAGTTTGGGCCCCGAGGACTTATTGCTTAGATTCCAGCACCAAAGATGCGCGGCTCGGGGGTTGGGCCCCTTGTGGGGTAAGAGGTCGGACGCTCCCTTACCCTCAGGAAGCCTTTTAAACCCGGAAACCCGAAGCAGTCCTGCGTGTCGATGCGTCAGCTGGTTCGAGGTCCTTTTCTGGAGGCCAGGTGTGTTTCCTTTAATTAGCAGGTGTGAAGGTGCTCCAGGTTGGACGCTGGTTTTCCGGGATTCTGCCGACCCAGGGACCCTTTTGTTTGGTGGCATCTAGGGGGGGTGATGGGTTGGTTTACCCAACCCTTTCCATTCACCCACCCCGCCCGGTCCAAGGGCCCCCTGACCCTGCCCCTTCCCCGCTTCCAATCCCACCCAGCTGTTCCCTCCTGTTTGGCCCACAAACCCGGGGGTTTTTTCCGCGTTGTGGCAACCCCTTGGTTTTTATCAGGCCTTGGCCCCAAGGGTTTTTTGTCCCGGGGCCGGGAATGTCACAGGGGTTCGCTCGGGTTTGTCTTGGGCATGTTCCTCCTGCGTTTGATGCTTACCATGCAGCGGGCGCATGGGCAAAACGGTGGGGCGGGTGGCCGGGGGAGTTGTGCTCCCGGCCCTTTTTCCCCAAGATCATGTAATCTGTTCTTATGTTTAATATCTGAAAAACCCTATCTGGGGCCCATATTTTGTTTTTGGGCAGGAGAGGGAATGGGGGGCTTGCTCCCCCCCGACGACTGGTTTAGTTTTAGGGGGTGCATTTTTCCCCTTTATGGTAAAAAACAAGAAAAAGGCCCCTTGGCTGGGTTTTTACATGGGGGGAAGGGAAAAAGAACCAAAAACGGTTGTTTAAATTATTTAATAAAATAATTATTAATTAATTTTTGTTTAAGACTTAATTAAGAAAAGTTCATGCGGCCTGTAGGCCTATTGTTGGTCTTCCAGCATTCCAACAGATGTCGGCGGGCCCGGGTTTAAAGGGCTGTTGGGGTGAGGAAAGTGTGTGGGACCCAAAAGCCTGTCCGCTGCGGAAGCCTTAAGCCCCCAAAAACCCAAGCAGTCCTGCAGGCTGTCGGGTTCGCGCCCCCCGTGTTCGGGCCTTTTTCCCCGGCGGGCCAGGATTCCTCCCCTTTTTCTTTAAACCCCAACGGGTGTAAACGTGGTGTCTGAAAGTTGTGAACGTGGTGTCTCGAGGGATTCTGCTCCCCGCTTTCACTGCGCTCCTTCTTTTTTTGTGGGCATCTGGGGGATGGAGGTGGAGATGGTGGTTTAAAAGGGCCTTTTTTGCCTGGTCTACCCCCCCCTCCCCAAACCCCACCACGGGCCAAACCCCAAAGGGCCCAAACGGCTTCCCCTCCCCCGCCCCCCCCCCAGCTTATTACCTGTTTACAACCCCGAGGGTTTTTGCGTTGTCCCCTTTGGGGTTTTGTATCGGCCTTCCCCAAGGGGGGCCCGTTTTTTCAGGGGTGGAATTACATGGGTTCCCCTGGCCTTTGTTTTGGGCAGCTGTTTCCCCCCAAGTTGATGCCCATGCAGCTGGGGCGGGGCCGGGGGGGGGCGGCGGGCCCTGGGGTTTTGGGCACGCTTCTCGGTTTTGCTGATCAAGTGTAGTATCTGTTCTTACAGTTTAATATCTGATGTCCCTATCTGGGGACCTATATTAAATTGATTTTGGACTAGGGAGATGGAATAGGGCTTTCTGCCACCCGCATCGACTTGTGCGTCTCCAGGGGTGATTTCTCCTTCTGGTATAAAACGAGACAACGCCTTGGCTGGGTTGCCTACTATGAGGGGAAGACACTAGCAAGGAGAGGGATTATTTAATTTTTAATGAATAATTAATTAATTAATTAATTAATTTATTAATTAAATTAGAAGCGGGGCTGTAGGCGCTATTGCTTAGCATTCCAGATTCCAACAGATGTCAGCGAGGTCGGAATTAGAAGGCCGCTGTTGTGGGTGAGTGAAGTAGTGGGACGACCAAGCCTGTACCGCTAGCAGGAAGCCTTATTAAGCTCCCAGAAACCCTGAAGCAGTCCTGCAGGCTGTCTGATGTCAGCAGCCCCCTGTGTTCGAGGCCTTTTCACCAGGCGGCCAGGATGTGCCTTCTCCTTTTCATCTTCAATCTCCAAGGTGTGAACGTGGTGTCTGAAGAGTTGTGACGTGGTGTCTCGAGGGATATCTAGTTCGCCGCTCTTCACTGGACGTCTCCTTCTTTGTTTTGTGGGCATCTAGGGGCGGGATGGAGGTGGAGATGGTGGTTTAAAGCCGTCCCTCTTCCTTGCCTGGTCTCCCCGCCTCCCAAATCCCACCACGAGCTCAAACACCCAAAGGGACCAACTGACTGTCCCTCCCCACGCCCACTCCCACTCCCAGCTGTATCGGCTACCTCGTTTCCGCACAACTCGGGGTTTTCCCCGTTTTAGCAACCCTTGGCTTGTATCAGGCCTTGGCTCCAAAGGGGGGCGCTTTTTCCCCGGGCCCTGGAATGTCACATGGGTTCACGCTCGGCGCTTGTCTTAGGGCAGCTGCTTTCCCCCTCCCAAATTGATGCTTACCATGCAGCTGGCGCATGGGCAAGGCAGTGGGGCTGGCTGGCCTGGGAGTTTGTGGCTAGCTTCCGGCCTTTTGGCTGATCAAGTTAGTATCTGTTCTTATAGTTTAATATCTGATCGTCCCTATCTGGGACCATATATTAAATTGATTTTGGAACTAGGGAGATGGAATAGGGGGTTGCTCCGTCCACTCCACTGTCGACCTGGTATTGCAGTACTTCCGGGGCGGTGCACTTTCTCCTTTACGGTATAAAACAAGACAAGCAGCCTGGCTGGGGTTGCCCTACTATGAGGGAAGGAAAGAGCTCTAGCCAGAGCAGGATTGATTTAATTATTTAACTGAATAATTAAATTAATTTATAATTTAGTTTTAATTTGACTTAATTAAGAAAAGTTCATGTGCGTGCCTGTAGGGCGCTTGCTATAATCCCAGCATTCCAACGATGTCGGCGGGCTCCGGGAAATTGAAGGCCGCTGTTGTGGGGTGGTGAAGTAGTGTCGGCGACCAAGCCTGTACCGCTAGCAGGAACCTTAAGCTCCCAGAAACCACGAGCAGTCCTGCAAGGCTGTCTGATGTGCTGCAGCGCCCCCCGTGTTCGAGGCCTTGTTTCCACAGGCGGGCGGATTTGCCTTCTCCTTTTCATCTTCAATCTCAACAGTGTGAGCGTGGTGTCTGAAGAGTTGTGACGGGTGTCTCGAGGGATATCTGGCTGTCACCGCTCTTCACTGGCGTCTCCTTCTTTGTTTGTGGGCATCTAGGGGCGGGGATGGGGGGTGGAGATGGTGGTTTTTAAAAACCGTCCTCTTCCTTGCCTGGTCTACCCGCCTCCCCAAATCCACCACGCCAAACACCCCAAAAGGGACTACTGTCCCCCTCCCCCTCCCCCACGCCCACTCCCACTCCCAGCTGTATCGGCTTTCCTGCGTTCCTACCTCGGGTTTCCGTGGG
>NW_024384147.1:0-8923 GCF_016835505.1 Polypterus senegalus
CGGAAGAATAGTGAGAAGTGGCGCCATACCATAATTACAGTTTGTTCGAGAAGACAAATTTAAGATGGGCCATAAATAAGAAAGTTCAACATGGCGGCGTTGTCGACCGTTATCGACCATTATGACTGTTACGTGTAAATTTCGACATGAAACCTGTTTAACTTTTGTAAGTAAGCTGTAAGGAATAAGCCTGCCAAATTTCAACTTTCTATCTACACGGGAAGTTGAAGAATTAGTGATGAGTGAGTGAGTGAGCCAGTGAGGGCTTTGCCTTTTATTATTATAGATGACTTTATGTTTTTCTTTGTCCATGTCAGGAATTTATCAGATTATTCAGTAAAGACCCCAACTGAAGCCCACTCAGTTTAAGAAACAGAATAATACTGTATAAAACATTAATAAACCTAAGGACAGTAGAAATATGAAAACATAAAAACTGATAATAGACAGACATACAGGCAGACACAGGCAGGCAGACAGATAGACAGACACGTAACACACAGCAGGCGCTCGCCGCTCTCGGCTCCTTCACAGTTTTTTAGATTTTCTTGGTTATTCAAGTCATTTTATCTTAGGATTTGTGGGACTTAATCAAGTCTGTTGAACAGGCTTGTCTACTCCTGCACCCTATCATTAACACACACAGATCCTAGTCACACAATTGGGTTTAAGTGATGCCCTGATGCCAGTCCTGCTGTAATAGCCTACCTCAGACTCATTCCACTTAAGTATATAAGAGTGACCCCTCCAGCCTGTCACTTCAGTACCCTACACTGGGACTCGTTGTCACCAGCACTAACATAAGTACAGATGTCTCTGAGACACATGAACGCTCGTATAACATTTGGTTTTATGCCAGTTAGCAACTAAGGGGATTTTACTTCTGCCACCCTTGCTCTTCTGTAGCCAGCAGACACGCCACATGCACTTCAGATCAGGTCATCTACCTCAACCTAAGCATATTCTGGCCTGGCCAGTACTTGGATTGGAGACCATCTAGGAAAACCTTGGGTGTCTGCAGGAAGAGGTATTGGTGAGACCAATAGGGGGCTTACCCGGTGGTCTGAATGTGGATTGCAATGCCCCACTGCAGTGATGAGGACACTGTGCTGTATAAATGGTGCCGTCCTTCAGATGAGGAGTCAAACCGAAGTCCTGACTCTCTGTGGTTATTAAAGATCCCTGTGTGTCCTCCATAAAGATGTCTTTTCTAAATTGCCCTCCAAGGCCTTGTCGTTGTTCCCCTTAATCGTCCCCTGGCTCTCATTAGCTGTTTCTCTCACAAACTTATTATTCAAGTGTAACCACTCAGCATTGTTAACACCCTGGTCAAGAAAGCAGTCATTTCCAACATCCGTTGCTCTAATATTTACTTCAGTCACTCAAGAAATAAAGACAAAGTATAGAAATGTCAAAGGAATGTGTTGTTTCCTGAAGAGGCATTAGCTCTCTTGGAAATGTGTTCTTTTGAAATTGTGGCATATTAATTAAAACAATATCATAATATACCAGAAAAGGTGATATCCCTCCCATAGTGATTACGGCGGTACAAGAATCACATGAGACAAAATATCTTTTAGCTTACATTTACTGACGTTTAACGTGGTTACAGACGGGGAGGTATATGGACAGACTTTATCCAGGTGGGAAATCTGGATCAACACAGTCAGCCATTTTCTCCGTCCCCACGCTGGGAGGTTTTTCGAACTTTTTAGTCGACACAGCCTCGAAGGGTCTGGCTACTGTCCAGACCTTTTATATGGTTCTTCTTCAACTTGCTGGTCCTTTCTGTCTCCAAACAAGGGCTGAATTCCTCTTCCACAAAATACATAAATATCATAGTGCTTACATGCCGATTCACATTCTCCCAATAAGGAAAGAAGATTTGTGCTGACAGAGGACAGAAATACCCTATCCTGTGTTTAAGCTGACTATACAAGCCTCCAGTTGTCTTTGGCTATCTACTCCAATGCTTGGCTAGCAATTCTAACTGCTGAGCCCCTGTGTGCCAAATTTAACATGCACATGTGAATAAAACTCATAACAGTATTGTCCAGATACAGTGACATAAAGAAAAAATGTAGTATTACATGTGTCATTTTAATAATCTGGGATGAAATATAAGTGATCAGAGTGGACCTCAGCTTTATCATATGCAGTGCAACACCTATTAGAATGTTAGTCATCTATACTAATAAAAGACAAAGCTCTCACAGACTCACTCACTCACTCACTCATCACTAATTCTCCAACTTCCCGTGTAGGTAGAAGGCTGAAATTTGGCAGGCTCATTCCTCACAGCTTACTTACAAAAGTTAGACAGGTTTCATTTCGAAATTCTACGCGCAATGGTCATAACTGGAACCTACTTATGTACATATATACCGGCCATAGCCTGCAGCTCCGTCGCCGTGAGAGGCGGAGTTGCATCCCTATATCGTCCACGCCTCCCGTAATTGAGTGCATGCCCATATAAGGCTGTCCGTCAGCGGCAATCCAATAGAAACACTCTGCCGCTAAATATTCGGGTGAAGGACTGTGCTTATGCAGACGAAGATGAGATGGCCAGGGTGGTGTTTGGCACAAACTCAGCGAAACTGCAAGAGAAACTTTTAAGTGCCGGGTCTTAGTTAACATTAAATAAAGCCATGGACATCGCACGAGAAAGCACAAGCACAGCTAAGAACCTTCGATGCATGTACTCCAAGCTCTCGCGTGAACTGACTGTGAACACAGTGCAGAGAACAAGCAAGAAATCCAAATAGCGCTGAACAAAAAACGCATTACACAATTAAGGCAGCAAAAGAATATGAAGCGAGTGACGCATACAAGCATATATTTATAAGTGCAGCTACTGCAGAAACAAAGCACGGTGGAAAAAGTCAATGTCCAGCTAAAGGAAGACAGTGTAAAAAAAAAAACAAAAAAACCGTGCATGCAGTGTGTGATGTCTCAAATAAAGAGGAAGACGAGCTGTTTATTGATGCAGTAAGAAAGGAATCGATGAATGAAACATGTTATCTTAACAACGGCTGACAAACACGGAATGTAACTTTAACACAACACGTCCTCCAAATACAAACCTGATTGAAAGAAATAATGATAATCAAATCCTTGACGACAGCAACACTCATAACAGTCACAAAAGAATTACATTGACAATCATGTTACGTTATTTTTAAAATGTTTCCTTTTCTTTTTCATTACTTCTTTAACACACTACTTCTCCTCCATGGCGCGGTATTTTGCTAGTGTATTAATAAAATGCATTATATTTTCAATTCCAACAGATGGCACATTACAAACATTTGTAGTAATATAATGTATAGAATGTTGGAATGACAAATACAATATGTATGTCTCTGTTATATACAGTAGACCCCTGAAGTCGCGGTTCAGAGCAGGCGTCCTCAGTCATTCACTGATTTTTCCTTAGAACATATCTATTAATTGTTAGCGGAAACCGCAAATATCCACCGCAGTTTTTATGTTTTTTTTCGTGAAAATACTGCACTGTAGAGAGAACAGGAAGCAACTGAAGAGGAAAAATCGGCTTGGGATGGTGAAAGTAGACAATAGAATTTGAAACTGCAACTCCCAGCAGTCCCTGCAGTGTCTCCGATTGGTCTTCTGCTGAGGCTGCTGGGGCTTTGGGATCAAAGGATGTCAGCATGGCTTTTAAAAAGTGGACCGGTGACTAAAAAAAAAGTTTTTGTAATTTGTGTTTCAAGTTCCTGTCTGTCTGCCTGCCTGCCTTCTGTTGAGTTATCTGTACTTATTCATTTTGTCCTCGATAGTTTCATACGTCTGGATTGTCTGCCGTCTGCCTCTGTACATGAGGACTGTAAATGGATTCATGGCCATCCTGTGAAGAAAGGAGCGCTCCTGAACCCGTCCCCCCATCTTCACCATTTCAGGATCTAGCATAAGGACTATCTTTACATTCCCATTCAACGTGCTGATCTCTGGACTTTCTATTTTCATCAATACATTTCATCCGTTGTCGTTTTTCATGATTTACTGTGCGTGTTTTGTTGGTGCTTTGTTGTATTTAATGTGTAATCGCCGTAAGGTTAACAGGGGTGCTATCGCTGTTTTCATTTGTTTTCATTATATTATTTGCTGTTTGATTACCGGTTTGCTTTGATTTTGTCTCCATTTGTGAGTGCGTGCGGGTCGGCCAAGGCTGGCTGCGTCCCTGGCATCTCCACCATAAAAATAAATCTGTCTTCAACGGTGTGAATCTTAGTGGCACCGGGACGCTACAGCGCTATTCATTTGTCCTTGCTGCTGATTGGCTGTGATGCGCTCCAGATGAGTGTTCTCATGTTTTCATTTTGCTCTTCTTAACCTTTAAACCGCCACAACTGACTATAGTCATTTCAAAGTGCCATTTGTGAACACGCAGGAGCTGATCAGTCAGTGCCGCACATTGTTGAGCAGCCAGCTCATGACCACTGCCAGCCCTTGTGAGCAGGGGGGCTGAACGCACCCCTCAAAGACACAGACGCTCCTCATAAAAACTCTTAAAAAAGCTGATAGACTACTTTCACATTGCTCCCTTACTAGCTGGGCTTACTAGCAGCTCCATCGCGTGATTTGCTCTCGTGTGACGCTACGCTTACTTAAAAGCTTGAACAGCACCTGTCCTATTGGGCTGATTGCTTTGTTTCTCTCTCCTCCTCCAGACATCCTCTGCTCCCGTTGTGCTCCCCTATGATCTTTGTCTATTCTATAATCGATAACTAACTGCATACTGAGCTCGTTTTACTTCTGAAAGAGACCTGTTTGTTTGAAGTGTTTGAATAAAGTTCCTGTCTCTACAATCTCCTGTGTTTCTGTGCAATTTTGTGACCCAAGCGTGACACTCTGCAGCCTCGCTGTCCCCAATTGAGCCGCTGCAGTAGACTGGCCTGCCAGCGTCAGCGCTTACCTCTGTGTGTTCGAGTGCAGCAGTTCAAGTGCAGTTGGCTTGCTGATTTCATCCATGGCGCCAGTTGCACCTCGTACATATTGTTCAAGTAGTTTATTAAATAGTTTATACTGTTCATTAGCAGGGTGTAAAATGATCAGTGGTGCAGTAATTGTGATGCTCTTTACATGAATTAAAATATGTGTTCCATTAAAATTTTACTTTTTCTTTGTGAATTGTGACATTTACTTAAAGTGCAGCAAAAAAGTATTTGGCGTCCAGAGATGAATTAACCCCCAAGTATGTGGCAGTTTAAGAGTTAAAGCCCCAAAATGCCATTGAAACGCCCTGCACCTTCTAAGGCTTCTGGCAATGAAAGCGCTGCTGTGAACGACAGTACATATAGCGGTAACATCGGTATTTTACATTCTAGCACTGCGGTGACACATCAGTACAGTACTGTGCAGTATGCAGGTTTACCTTTACATGCTTTTTTTTTTAGGTAATGTATTAAGCTGAGTATGAAATTAAATTAAAGTCATTTGGGGGCATATTTAGGGTTTAAACTATAAAAATAGGCATTTTTTTAAACATCCAAAATTTGCGGTTTTTCACAATTGGGTGCCTAGGAACGTAACCCCTGTGAAATTTGGGGGTGTACTGCACAATTCATTATGGGATTTGAAAAGCCATGTTAATGTTTGAGATGTGCCATCTGTTGGAATGACAAATTTAACATGATGTTCTGTTACACACCATTTGGTGTTGGGTTTGTCAAAGCAGTGTAAGTATTTGTGATGTACCATTTGCTGGAGTGACAAATGACATTAATTTTATTACTACAGATGTTTGTGTTATACCATCTGTTGGAATGAGAGAGACATAGGAAAACAATTGACACACAGATACACAGACACTGAGACACTTTACCTTTTTAATAAGGTGGATAATGTTGACAATTTAGATTAGGGATCAATATGCTTCATTATTAGTTTTAGTGCAATTAGCTATGGAAAGTGTAGGCCTGAGGTAACTTTAAAAGGACACCATTTATTCCAGCAGAAGGGCCCTGGCCTGCCAGCCTTTTCACAGGCAGATTTTGTTTTGTGAACGCCAGTGCAGAGCCGCTCACTGACAGAAGACAAAAAAAACTGCAGGCAGGGCCTTTGCCAGTGTGAATACTGGGCAGGCTCTTAGGCTGGCACATCAAACATATAAGCACTTAATGGCATTTAGATTTATTCATTAAGACTTTGGGCAATAACGTTAAAATAAAACGCATTCTGATATCTACCTAGTCTGAGCTACTGTATATATGGGTTAAGAGCTGATTATTGAAGGTTACGGACCTTTCACTGCACATCGATGTCCGTGAAGTTAGCAGCAGCTTAGCACTGACAGACGAGTGAGGCTTTTATATGAACACACACAGATATATGTTAGATTAGCATTTAGGTTTATATATCAGTGCTTCTTTGTATGTCCTAACGATAATAAATAAAGTTACAGCAGAACATATTAGTTAGCTTATTATTTAATGAGATGTTAAAGGCTTGTCTTTTTTCCTTCTTTCAAGCATGAAGCTCCGTGTCGGTACTGTCCGATTTTGGCCCTCATCAGTGAAGTTGCGCGCTGCCGTTTACCGGCACAGTTGCCATTTATTTTAGCCTTACAGCAGTGTGGCTCAACCTGTGGGGCGAGATATCTACAAGGGGGTCACGAAGAAAAAAAGGAAATCAAAGAAGTTATTCATTAAAACAAGCCAGTTTATTACAACAGTTTATGGTAGTAAAATCACACCGAGTATGTGGACGATCGGCTCTGTGGTATTCGTGTAAATGACCGCATGTCGTGATGGGTCGTTCGCCTCCATGAGCTGATTCTTTGTAGTGAACGAGAAGAGCCGACTCCTGTCGGGCAGAGCAGAGTCTTCCAATACTATCCACTTGCAGAGCCAGAGCAACATACGTCACCGAAGGTTTAGTCTAGGGAGGCACGAGAATATTAGATTTATATCTGCATCGGTAGATAATGGGTTAAAATAATTTTATCTGCATCGGACCGATGACTAAATTGGACCGATAATTCGAACCGATATTGATGACGCATTCACTGTGTTCCAGATGTGCCAGACCTTTAGGCGACGCTGGGCTACTGTGCGAAAATGTCTGCGGTGTGGAAGTTTTTCAAAGTGAGTGAGAGGACATAAAATATGCCATTTGCAACACTTGTTCGACTAATGTTTTGCGCGGAGGGACCAAAGTGCGAAATTTCAATACCACCAACTTAATTACACACTTGAAGACACGCCATCCTGACAAATATACAGAATTCCTCAGAGCAAAAGAGGAGAATCCTGCGCCACCGCGCACAAAATCAAAAACTGCAGTTGCTCAACGTATTGATCAGTTACTTGAAAAATCAAAGAAATTTGATAAAGATAACCCTAAAGCTCAAACAATTACTGCAAAGGTGATGGATTTCGAAGGATGCTTGAGCATCTTGAGCCCCGTTAATTTTTCTGACATATCGCTTCCAGAGTTGCATAAGATTGTGGAAAGTCATGTGCACAAACTCCTTGCTGAAGATGTCACAGCCATAAGCTTTACCACGGATATATGGACATCTGATAGGAGTGCTATTAGTATGCTTAGTTTAACTGCTCAGTGGATCGACCGCAAGTTTGAATTGCAGAAAGCAATCTTACACGCCCAAGAATGCTCTGGATCACACATGGGTGCTGCACTCTCTGTTGCGCTTAAAAGAATGTTTGAAACATGGAAAATACCCAAAGAGAATGTTCATGTAGTAAGTATTACGAGACAATGCACGCAACGTTGCAAAGGCTATGGAGGAATGCGGGATCCCAAGTTTGCCATGTATTGCTCATACTTTACAGCTTGCCGTGAACGATGGCGTACTATCCCAGCGCAGCATCTCGGATACAATAGCGATCGGCAGAAAAATAGTCGGTCACTTTAAGCATTCACAATTAGCCAACTCGCGTCTCAAAACTATACAAACTGAACATGGAATGCACCCGAAAATGCTTCAACAAGACGTTTCGACTAGATGGAACAGCACATTCTATATGCTGCAAAGATTGCTGGAGCAGAAAAGAGCCATTGGGGATTATGCCTCCGATTTTGAGTTACCTGCAACTCTAACGCCTAATCAGTGGGGTTTGATCGAGAACATAATCACACTCCTTGCTCCATTTGAACAACTGACAAAAGAAATTTGCCAGTCTGAAGCCTTGGCTTCTAACATTATTCCCTCAGTTAATGCTTTAAAACGACTGTTGACTAAAAGCGCTCATACTGACTTCGGAGTCAAAACTAGTAAAAGCGCTCTCTTGGAGGCTGTAAACAATCGTTTCATTGAGATTTACACAGAATCCATGTATTGTGTTGCCACTATTGTAGACCTGAGATACAAAGACCGCTATTTCGATGCAGACGTAAAATAACTGGCACTCGAAATGTTGCAAGGCCAGATGGAACTTGCATCGAACGAAATGCAAACGAGTGAATCACAGATAGATGGTCCACAACAGAAAAGGGCCAAGAAAAATGACGAGGTGGCATGCACGCTCTTCGAAATGAACAACGAAATTCTTTAAGGGAACACATTGATGCCTCAGGAAAACAGCCAGATGACGACAGAGGGGAGTTAAAAAAAAAAAAAGAAGAAGAAGAAGCTCTGTGGAGATCTTTACAACACTGTTTTAAGTAAATAACTAGGGCTGTCGGATCGAATATCACTATTCTAACATAATTCGAATGTATAAATAAAAAATCTTGGAAGGCAAGAACAAAAACGGCAATCGAATGGAAAAGAGCAGTTGTTGGTTTTACTTCGCACTAACTTTGGCTTCATGTTACTTAAGACGCGCCGGACACTATTGTGGGATTTTACAGATCTGTTTTTGCATGTAACTTTTTAGGATCAGCCTATACGTGTTTGTAAATTGTTAACCCATATTGTTATTAGTCATTAGTTAAACGGTCG
>NW_024384148.1:0-8008 GCF_016835505.1 Polypterus senegalus
AATATCCCCTAACAACAGAGCTGCAAATAATGGCTTAAAATTTTATGTCCGAGATTACAAAGCCCTCAGAGCGTGTGATCAGCAGAGTGCATCTTAAGGTTGGCATTGCCTCTCTTGGGACATCTACACCAAGTGCTGTAGGACCAGAGTAATTAGAAAAATTTTTGGACCCTACCCACCTGGCTGTGTTGTTTTGGCAAAGACTGAGAGGAGTTTTTCCTCAGGCCATTAGAATCCTGAACTCTGAATGCCAACAAACATTTGGACCAAAAGTCACTTTAACTTACTGCTAGCCACTTAATACTTTTACTGTTTTACGGTTTCAGATTTAATTTTAACCTATTTTAACAATTTTAAACCCAGTTAATTTTAGTTTGTTTTTTTGATTTGGTTATTTTGAAAATTCTTTTTTTATTATTTATTCTGCCGTGTTTTTGCTTTTTTTTGCACAATCTTGGGTAGAACAGTGCTTCTCAATTATTTTCTGTCATGCCCCCCCTAGGAAGAAAAAAACATCTCGCGCCACTCGACTATAAATAGTATCATTTGTCATAAAATTGTTATAAGTACACCTCTGATAACACTGAATCCATATTAATAAAAGAGAATAAAAAAAAAAAAGAAATATGGACCAATTTACAACAAAAGAAACTTTTTTAAAATGTAACAGAAAAGATTTAAAGTGCATTCTAAATTAAAAAAAATTTAAAGAAAAATAAAAAAGCATGTTCCGAGGTCAACACTTTTAGCGGAGCCACGGGCGCTCCTATTTGAGAAGCACTGGTGAACCAACTTTTTCATTTCACTAC
Source organism: Polypterus senegalus (assembly GCF_016835505.1). Taxonomy (NCBI): domain Eukaryota; kingdom Metazoa; phylum Chordata; class Cladistia; order Polypteriformes; family Polypteridae; genus Polypterus; species Polypterus senegalus. Next base: position 810 of record NW_024384148.1, read on the forward strand.
ATTTTTGTCCTGATAACTGTATGTGTGAGAATAAAACTAGAATCTTGGAAATAAAGCTCGAAAATACTGAAACCTATCAACTAACAATTACCTAAAGCAGAAAAAAGCAAACCAAAATCAAATTTTATTATGCAAATGCTGGAAAAAATAAAAAAAGAGTCTTAAAAAATGAGAAAAGAATATGACAAGGTTATGCTCCTATCACCCCAAAAAAAAAAAAAAAAAATCATTATAATCTCGAGGGTTTTTCCTTTTTCCCTTTCCCTTTACTTTTCAGAAGGAGTGATTGTCTTTCTGTCTCCAACTCATTGCTGAAGAAGCCCTTTTCATTCCTCCAGGCGATTGTACCTCGGTTCACATTGACAAGCGATTTGCTTGTGTGTTTGTCCTGTCCAAGCAGTTGGCATCCAACCCACCTACTACATCACAGCAAGCTCCTGTTGCCTCTTATTAAATATCTTCTTATCAAACTTACGGCCACTACCCTTTACACTCTAAACTCACCAGGTAGCATTTGTGGATCTCCCAGACCATGCTGTCTAAACACCACCAGCACGAAAGAGGCGTGCGGCACAAGCTCAGCTGTCTCCCTTCCTGCATCAGGCAGTAATGCTCCTCAGGATCTGCTGCTCCTCATACCTTACCAGAAAAAAAAACAAACCAAGCATCTTTCCAAACACACTGAACAACCACCAACTACTGGAAAAAAAGATAAACAAAAACAAAACCCTGAAATGACTCCCAAAAACTTCCACCTGTTTTATTTCATTTTTCAAAGTGGATCAGCTATTATTTATATTTTGTTTTAGGATATTTATTTATATTAAAAAAAATGATGCTTTAACACTGCTCTGAAAAGGGTGACACTTTTTAAAATCACCTAAATCTGAAATGTTCCTCTCGGATGACCCCCTTGTCCCAGAATGCCTTTTTGCAGTTCCTCCATGTCTGCATGGATTTTCTCAAATCACTTCATGTTTCTCCCATGTGCCAATGAGGTGCATTCTACTTTACTTGTCAGTAATTAATTGGTTTTTATTTTCGTCCTGCCTGAGAGACTCCAGCCTCTGGAACACTGAAGGGTTGGTGCATCTGACAATACTATCGATAGGACAAAACTGAAAATCCCGTATAGCACTCAAGACAAAATATTGAATAAACAGACTGAGAAGGATAAATGCAAACAAAAATATTAAACCAGAGATTGAAATATATAGATTTAATTATCAAAAAACAACAACACAGCTTCAGGCAGCATCAAATTTGAAGCTCTTAGGAGGCAAAAAAAGCAAAAAACACACACACACACACAAAAAAAAAAAAAAACCCTAAAACAATGAGCACAAATGGTGCTTCATAAAACTGCAAACAGTGTGGCCTAGTGGCAAAAGTTGTAAGACAGCCAACATTCATAGATGATTTTACAAGCTGTCAATGGTTAGAACACATTTAGCTAAAGATAAAAAGAAACCCTCAGGACTGGAGGCTTTCTCCGCACCCTCCTCCAGCCTGAGTTGTGTATCTGCAGTGCACTGGGATCTGCTTTTTGCCTCACGCAATGGCACCATCTTCTATACTACAAACAGACAAGATGATAATACATTGGACTATTGCCACGGGTAAAGCAATATGAGACTTTATAAAATATATCAAATTCAGTTTTTAAAACATGTCTCTTTACCCACAGGCTTTAAAATGGTGTACTATTATTGTTTCAACAAGGACATGGTGGGAGTTCAATGACTCAGCCAGTGTAAAACAGCAAGTCAATCAGGTGGACTGAACCAGCCCCTTAAATACGTTAGTCACTAGGACACCACTGACCCCAGGGTCTCCTTTAGAGGTTTCAGGAGTTCCATTCCTATATCATTATTTGAAGTGTCAAAAAAAAGACGGGGTCTCCTTTATAACAACAGAAATACCCTGCACAATGCCTCACTGTGACTGCCAGGTCAAAGTTTTTTTTCTTTTAAATTCTCTTCCTTTTAGTCATTTTTGTGTGTTTAGATCACATTGTGTATATATATATCTATTATATTACATATATCATATTATATAATATATATATATATTTATCCGTCTATTTATGTTTTTTAAATTAAGAAGCTTCTGTAAAAGCCAAATTTCCCGGAGACAAAAAGTTATATCTAAATCTAAATTTGTTTAAGTATTTATAAAATAATCAAAAATTCTATGAAACAGTATAATGATTATCTTTAAACATTTACTCATGGTTCCTGTTTACTGCATCCTAGTGTATATATTAAAGAATGCAATATCACTATGCAATCAATGCTTACATTTTCCAGAAAAAGGACTTTGAAAATACTTTAACTTTAATTTACCAAAGTGAAAGTGAAGAGTGTAATCAGTCAAGTCACAGGCGGTGGTGAACAACAGAGGTGATATTTGCAGAGCTTTAACTTAAGCCATTCAGAATACTTACAGTGTACTTTGAATGACATCAGCTTTTACAATCATTCAAAGCCCTGAGTTCATAGCACCAGTGCATCCCAGCCACACTTAAACACAAATTCAAATTGGTTGGCCTAGCAAAATCCTTGTTAGAGCTGTTCTTTTGATTTCAGGAATCATATTTTAGTTCTTGTCACTGTCTATACGGAATCTGGGTTCCCCAGTGCTCAAATGGGTCTTTTTTGAGGATCTTCCTCAATCCTAAAATACACACATTAAGACTGATCAGTGTTTGGGATGCTGTTCTTGCTTAAGTGAGTTCTTTGAAAAAAGTGGCCCTGTGTGTATTGACATCCACTTTAAAGTACAGTAGGTTCCTGCCCCAGTCTTTTACGGTAGGATGGCTTTGACTCCCAGCATGCTTGACCAGGAATGTGTTTGTACAGAAACAGGTTTATGGAGAAAACAATAAGGGCATTAACATTTCCCATATCTTAAAATCTACTCATATAAGACAGATGTTGCTGAAGGTGCCAAAATCTGGGAATGTGTTCAAGACTAGCTTCTTCAAAAACTCTTGTCATTTCATGTCACTGTTGCAAATGACTTAAAGTTATGCAAAAATGATCATGTAAATACGTTGTGGGCCAGCTACTCAGTTTTTTGGGAGCTACTCCATTACTGTATGTTAAACTGCAACTTTTTTTGAATAACTGGCTGAACAGCAGTTTCTGTTCAAAGCCCCGCTCTGCCTAAAGGCACTAAAATATACTATTATATGAAGAGGCTAGGCTGCAATCCCTTGGGAAAAAATTGTGTTTAAACAAGGATTATTTCAGACCCAATTTACCTATACCAGAACTACCTGAGTTCTACCTTGTTGCACTCGTTTTCTCAATATTAGATGTTGCTGTTAGCTAATTTAACTGAAGGACAGTCATATAACAGATGTTTTTTGTTTCTTTGTGTGCCAAATACAGTATATTTTATATGAAACACTAGAAAGTAGACGTGGTTTAAATGTCCATGTAATTAGACTTAAACAATTCAAAACTATGCGGACTCAATCGTACTGGCCCCCATATCCATTACCCTCTGAACACTTGTAAACTCTTTGTGGTGTGTTTCAAGTTAAGTGCTTAGTTCTTTTCTGTTCAGAATCAACATGCTGCTACCAGATACTTGATCAAACAGCAAAGTCACATTCACTTTCAAGACCACTCTGACAAACTCACTGCCTGTCACATCATTCAAGGCTCTGTGGTTTCACAACCACAAATAAAACTGAAGTGATTCTTATGACCTCTCAAGCTCAGCACAAAAACCTTCATTCTGCCACTGATTGATTTTTCTGAGAACTTTTTACACTGTTTTAGCCCTTGAGTCATACATCTTTGTAGCACAAGACACACTTTTAACTATCTATGAAATATTGCTAGGTAGGGCATCCCCCTTCTTGAAATATTCTTTCATATCATTGTCTTTTAAATTGACTGGGATTACAACAGTTCCTTTTTTCATTTTTCCCCTTGCAAAGTATCATAGGCAGACCATCTGAATTCAATCTAAAACAAGCTCAGACACAAACCAGGGGGTAACGTGCTCAAGATTAAATATCCATTACCCCTCAACTATACTAGTTTCCTGTACACTATTTTCCAATACTATAGATTACCTGTCTGTATCTTGCCTTTTATCAATCTGCCTGTGACTTTTTCCTAATCATTTTTTATTAAAGACACTCAGAAAAAGAAATCAAACAATTTTACAGAAAACACAACGTCCAACTTTGTCTTTTTTTTTAAACACGCAGTGATTCCATAAATTATGAGTATGCTTTTAATATGCCAGGGCAATTCAAAAAGGTACACATCTACAGCAGGTCTGCAAAAAAGAAAATTAGAAATCAAGCGAAGAAATAAACCTTTATGAAGACCACCCATCATCTAGTTCTAGACCAGCGTCATGGAAGACCATTTCTCGATGATGGGGCTAGATGACTCAGTGATACTGGTCAAAGTTCAAAGCAGAATTAACTATGTTCACAAAACAAGCATGCTTGAGAGAAAAAAGCGAGTTGATGGAAGACTAATACAATTTATGTTATCCATAGGGGGTGAGGTAAATTGAAAGCCCAAAAGGGAAAATTTTTGGGGCCCTAAGAGGTGGTTTTTCTAGAAGATATGAAGAAAGGACTGGGGGATCACTTCTACAGCAAAGGTTAAAGGTGTGGGCATAGAGGGCAGTTAGCATAGAGACCAGACCCTTGACATAACACTTGTGGGGGATAATTAGGGATAGGGTGTGATGATGTTAAGGAGGAGAAGAGAGTATTGAGAATGGGTTTCTGTAAATGGAAGCACAGAAGGAAGATCTTGTTGGCTGCTTGACACTTAATCTTTTAACACCAGCCTTGTCTAAAATTATTTATTGATAGACTTGTCTGAAATTTTCGGGAACCAAATTTAAATCCCCTTAAAATTCTTCTTTATCTCTTGTATTTTATTTGGCTATAAATATAAAGCATTAATGCAATAAGAAATAGTGTAATCGCTGTTGGAGCTTCATTCTAGCCTAGTCAATGTCAACTACTACCTTTTCCCCTTTATGTGGATGAAGAGTTGGCTTCAAAGTTCCTTTGTGGCAGGATTTCTTGAAGATGACTCAACCTCTTCCAGGATTTTAACAGTAATGATAGAAGAGTAAGTTCTATCATGTATTGATTGCAATGATTAACTAGGGCATACGGTCATGTTAACAGGACACTATTGGGATTAGTGATGGGTCACTTGGCTCCCGTCTTTGAACAATTACCTTTTATGATCCGGCGTGTGCATGTTTTGGGCCTCAGAATAATGACTCCTATCAGTTCATCCCCTTTCTAACATCTAGTCTAATGATCCTCATTGAGCCTCTACTCTAGGTTCACATACTTATTTTTTAGGAACAAAATACATTGCAAAACCTCAATCATCAGTCCACTGCAAGTATTTCAAACTATACTTATTTTTTGTCTTTTCCGGCTTTCCCCTTAGTCCTTTTTGCTGCAAGAGTTCCTTGAATGTCTCAGGAGTTTTCTTTATATGCTTTGGGATTCTCTTCCAGTGTCCTCCTCTGATGCTGTCATTTTCTTCTTTCTCCTTTTTCTTTATAATATTAAATGCACTTAATCTCTTATTGGACATGCACTGCTGTCATAAATTCTTCTTATCTTTAAGGTGGCCTACCCCAAAATTGTTTTTCTTCTTTGCTACTTATCTTATGGTTTAACCCAGCCTGAACCGGGGCCCTTTCTGGATTGATGACTTATTAACTAATAAAACTGAAATCTGAAAAACAGCAGTTAATAACTTTACAGCTCTAATTCCATAACAACCCTGAATAGCAGGAAAGGAGGCTGAGAGAGAAATTTGTTTTGATTTAGCGGTCTACCTTCCTTTTCCATGACTTGTTTTTCCCTCATATTTGAACATTGACTTGTTCCTAGCTGGCAAAACTGTTAACCTCAAGAAAAGGAGGTGTGCGTAGTGGGTGGGTTTGGGGTTGGGGTCCTTTCTGGGTTTTCCTGTTCTATTTATTAAAACTGCTATAACTTGACATTGTAGGCGGGGTTTTGTTAGGGAATATATTTTATGTATGTTTATTATTATTATTATTATTATTGTTTATTATTTCAGTGTTTTTGATGGCATAATTTAACACAAGAAAAATGTAATAAAATTGAGCATGCTAAAAAAGTTTTAGATTGCATACAATTTAACCAACACTAAACTGGTCAAAATGAGTACAGAAAAATGGGTGTGAAAGTATTTGCAATTAAAGAATGCCTGAGGTTTTAATGTATGGGAAGTTTGTAATAATAATCACAACCCAAAGATGTTGCAAGAAGACAGAAACACAAAAAACATTAAATGGTTAGTCTGTTGCATTGTTTCTTTGTGAGCAGTGGTAAAAAATTTTGTAATGAAAAAAAGTTATTTTGGGTTTTTCTTTTTCTGCAATAAAATTTAAATAACCATATGCAAAAACTTTTTAAAAATTTTGTGGGTGTTTTAAAAAAAGTTATTTGAAAAGTGCTATATACATTCGTGATCAACTTCTTAGCGTTTGCAATATTTTGAATTAGTGGCTGGGAAGACTATATACAGTAGTTATGATTGAGGAAATTGTTTTGGTTTGCAGTCCCCAAAAACAGAACCCATAACAAATGCTTAAGTGTACAAAAAAACTAACATCATATTGCTTTGCAGGATTTTAAATACAGCTCATTGCAAAACAGGCTTATATATAATAAAAGTTAATTCTAATAATAAACATGATAGACAAATTAAATACAAAACCAAGAGTTTGATTACAAAATGAAAATTCTCTTCACAGAAGCTTATTATACAATCTTTTAAAATGCATTAGTCAGAAAATGTTGGCAGCAAAGTTGGAAATTTTTTCCAGGATCAATTCCCATTCTCTAAACACCCATGTGATATGAATGATTCAGGTAACATATATTAACTGAGCTATTCATTTAACAAGGTTTAATTTGTCACCAGAGGGGGCACTGGGGACCCCAGTCTAGCTGGTGTGGATGCAAGGCGCAGCTGGGGCCCTCTAATGAAAAATCAAATTCACCCTCACATTGGTTTTGTTTTGAAAGCACTTCTGCCCGCCCGCTGCATTCCCGCCAGGCAGTCTCATCCTCTGAAAAATAATTGGGGCGAGGTCTCTGTGAAGATGGTGAGAATACAGAGCCACCTCTCCCACAGTTCTGGATAGTCAATATTTGACAT
>NW_024384149.1:0-4997 GCF_016835505.1 Polypterus senegalus
AATCCTTGTTTATAAATGCCTATTTTCTGTGTTCTCAATATCTCCATCGCCTGAGAGCTCCATAACTAACCTGCCTTTAGTTAGCTTGTTGATTGGTGGGCCTCTCTTAGAAAATTAGTGCTGGACCAGCAACATCAGTTCATCACAAGTATAGGACATGTACAGAATGGCACCATCATTAATGGTATGTACTGTTTTTAAAAAGGGAACCCAGTAATGTTTCTTTTGTTGAATAATTTGGTGGCCTAAAGTCCTTAAAGTTGGTTGTCAGAGATAGGATGTTCATCATTTTCATAATGGCACTTAGTTTTGTCTTCATTCACTGCTCCTCTACTCACCAGCAGATCCAGAGTGCATCCCATAACTGAGTATACCTTATAATTTCCATGTTCATATGGTGTTCCTCTTGAAGTGATGTTACGGCCCAACACCCTCACTGGCCATCACAGAGTTTCAAGTTGTCAATGAAGGATGTCTGCTGTGCCCCTTTCTTATGTATCCCCTCCTTATACCAGTGCCAGTACAATGCTTCACGTGACCGTGACTCCCTTTTATCTTTAGCCAAGTCAGAAAATTTCTCTATATTTTAGTAATATCTAGAGCAGACTATTTCTTTTAACTGCTGTGCAGTAGTGATTTAATTTTTTGAAAGAGCAATATGAGTGCAAGGTTGCATGTTTTAAAATTTTTTTATCATTTTAGACTAAATTTTTTAAATTTTCTGAATGTTTTCTTTTAATAAAAGTTTTGATCACTGCTTTAACTGTACAGTGACATTTTTCAAATATTAATGTTTCTTTGTTTCTGACTGTATATATTGAGGTACACAACTCCTATTTACACCCTGCTGTATGGAGCTGGCACTCTGTTAGTACTATTGAAAAGGACCTTGCCTGGCTTTGTCAGTTTGGAGCCCAGTCAAAGCCTGAATTGGATCAGGGAAAAATAAAACTGTGGATTTGAAACTCACCCGTGTAATTAAACAATAATATTTTGGGTACATTCCTCAATGCCTCTATTACATCACGAGAGCCATACCTCCTGTGACTTGAGAGCAGGAGCCATGGCATGGAATAAAAGTTTTTGCATGCTTTGCAAATGGAGCTGGCAGGACAGTTGAGCATCCCAAAGTTCACTTCCTTTGGGGAAAACAGAAAACAAAGAATAAAATGTTATAATATAATGCATGTGAAGAATTTCCCACACACGAGCATTATACTGAACCCACTTAAATGAAGAGATGGGATCCCTGCTGTATCCTCCTCCAAAGCATAACGCCTGCAATCAGAACCTGATTCTTAGAATGTGAAGATCGTTCTGATGTCTCACAGTGCCATGCATCTCATCACCTCACCACATCGCCACTGTAGGCCCCATACCGCAATGATCATGGTTATCTGCCATCATCATCACATGAGGGTAATCAAGAGAGAAGAATTGGGGTTTTGGTGAGTGTTAACACAGTGTTTCAGGATGAGAATGAGAATGAATTTAGATTTTCACTATAAATGTATTTTCTATGTGTTTTGATGTACGCATGGTGGAGGACCCCTTAAGGGCTGGGGAAAAGTACACAATAACCCGCCGGAGACAGGAGGGGGGCTACTGCTGACCTTATCCTGCTCTTCTTCCCTCACATCTCCAAAGCCACCCAGCAAAGGGGACTTAACCCCCCTTCCAGAAGTACCGCTATAAAGGCGGCCCGCAAAAGAAAGGTGTCTTTGCCAGGAGACCAGAAGAAGCTACGGAACACATGACTCTTGAAAAGATTATCCCTATCGGGGTAGCGATGGCGCATTTCGTACTTTTTATTTTGTTTGTTTGGCCCCACGACAATTAAAAGGGACGACCAGGTTGGTGTCCCAACATTCAATGTTTCCAGTCTGTCCTTCCACCGTCCGACCACACCGATTTGTTTATCTGTCAGATCAGGAAAAAACTGCCCACCCCAAATACTATGGTGTGATTGGCATCACTACTGCCCACCCGACTACTATGGTGTGATTGGCACCACTACTGCCCACCCCCGTACTATGGGTGTGATTGCACCTACTGCTCACCCCACTACTATGGGTGTGATTGGCACGTGAGCATAAAAATATCAAATGTTCTGGTCTACCACACATTTTTTACAAATAGTTTTAGTCAGCCCTCCTTATCCGTGGGTTCCGATCCACAGATTCAACAAACTGTAGATTAAAATATTAAGAAGAAAAAAAACCAATCCATAAATTTCTAAAAGCAAAACTTGACTTTGCCACACATTGGGGCTCTACACTGAATCCATGCAAATGAAGTGATGTGCAGGCATTCCCTGCTGTAACCTCCTCTAAAGTGTCACTGTGTACAATCAGAATCTGGTTCTTCCGATGTATCTGATCCTTCTGACATCTTACAGTGCCAAACATCTCGTCGCCTCCCCACATCAGCACTGAAGACACCATACAGCAATCATCATCATCATCCCAATCATTTGAGGGTAAGCAAGAGACAAGAACCATGGTTTTAGTGATTCTTAACAGAGCGTGACAGAAAAGAATGAGAATGAATTTATAGTTTCTCCATTTAAGATTATATTTTCTACATGTATTTGTATTTCTGCCATCTGTCTAGTTTAGATTCTTCTATGGAGAGTTAGGAAAGCTACTGCTCCACCCAACTACTATGGTGCGATTGGCCCCTGGGCATACAAATATCAAATATTCTTGGCCCTTGTGAGGTAATCATAATGAGATGATGCTAGAGTTGGATGCCATTTCAGTTCATCCAAAAAATTATAAAAATTTCTCTATTATAATAAAAAAATCTTGGGTCGAGACTTGATCTTCTCGGAAAGACACTTTGACGTCCCGTGAGACTAGAATTTACAACCTTAGGAAGCAAGACACGTGAGATGGTCACTTTGCACGCTCATGCCCCACTTACAAACAATTTAAAACAAGATCACAGACATCTAGCCCCTCAGTTGTTGGAATGCTTTTGCAGACACACATCATGTGCTCCCAGCTCTTAAAAATTGTATATGTTCTAGATGGCACGTCAATGACTAAGTGAAGAAGAAAAAGCAGCTATGTGCAAATTCTGGAAATAAGGAAAGTAATAATCAGCCCAGACCAAGTGGGATTGAAAACCTCGTAGGTCCAATCGGGGTCAGAAATAAAAGAATTCATAAAGATGTTCAAAAACGCTTGGCGCGATACATGTGCAGAGCAAATTAAAGAAATGAAAGTAGTGGAATCTGAAAGACTAAAAAACGGCGTGATACGCAGAGCAAATTACAGATTATGAAAGTAGTAAAATTCGAGAATAAAAAGAAAGCAAAGATCGCATTAGCACAAACAAACGGAAATTATTACTCGGAAATAACGGAACAGCAAAAGAGATCAATATATGGACATAAGTGATAAGTCGGAGACTTGTAGATCCTAATCTGTGTTGCCATCAGGGAAAAGGGCGATCCGTAGGAATTAAAACGCTTTGTTGTTTGGTGAAAGTGAAATCCAGGCAAAAATCCGAGTCTACAATAATCTTTTCAACTTCGCATCATTCAATGCTCAGAACGTGATTAACACAATAATGGACCATACGCTATGAGAATAGAGGTCCCTTAAAATTAAAGATATGACAAGTTTAATTTCAAGAAACCACAATTCGGTCAGGTTTATATTTATGATCACGAGAAGCGATGCAACATAGAATTGAAAGAGTATGCAACAATTCCCATGAAATTAATAATCTTTTAAATTGTATATCCGGATAACCAAACCCGGGGTGAGTAGTGAAGGAGCAGAGGTCAGAGCCCCTAGTTTAAATTCATTTTTTCCCATATCAAGGCATAATAATAAGACATTGGGAATTTGTGTTAAGGTATTAAAACTAAAAGCTGAATCCTCACATTGACATTATTTAGTATTCAGACCCTATCATCAGCAGTTGTTTTGAAGCCCTTTTACAGTGATTATGGCCTGCAGTCTTCTTGGGGTTGGTGAGACTAACTTCACATATCTGGATTTAGGATTTTCTCCTTTACAGATCCTCTCAAGCTCTGCCTGGATGGATGGCGACCATAGGTGGACAGCTATTTCTTGGTCTCTAAGAAGATGTTTGATTGGGTCCAAGTCTGGGCTCTGAGCCATTCAAGGACATACACAAGCTGAGCCAAAACCACTCCTATGTTTTTTTTTTATTTGTGTTTAAGGTCATTGTGCTGTTGGAAGGTGGACCTTGGTTTTCCTTAAAGACATTTCCATACTTTGCTACATTCAGCTTTCCTCAATCCTGTCTAGTCTCACAGTCCATGTGGTAACAACAACCCAGCAGCATGATGCTGCTACCACCATACTTACCACTGGAATTATATTTTACAGGTGAAGAGTAGTCCCCTTTTTTTCTAGATGTGACATCTTAGAAAATAGGCCCAAGAGTTTAATTTTGATTCATCACCAGAATCCTTCAGATGCCAAATTTCTACACTCTCAGCAGGCTCCTTGTTGTCATCTGGCTACCTGATTAGTGGAGTGTTGCAGTTTTGGTTGTCTTTCTGGACGGTTCTCCTATCTCCACACAGATTCTCGAGGCTCAGCCAGAGTAACAATCAGGTTCTTGGTCATCTCCCTTACCAAAGCCATTGTCCAATGGTTATTTAGTTTGGCCTGGTGGCCTGTCCTAAAAAGAGTTGCAGTACTTCAAAACATATTATTATGGAGGCCACTGTGCTCTTGGAAAAAGTTCAGTGCTGCAGAAATGTTTTTCTTTTTGTAGGCTTCCCCAGATCAGTGTCTTGACACAATCCTGTCACTCAAGCTTTGCAGGCCCGCTAACCTCATGGCTTGATTTTTGTTCAATTGTGGGACCTTCTGTAGACAGTGTGTGGCTTTCTTAAAAAGTCAATCAATAAAATGAACATGGACTCCAAAAACATCATTGGTGATCAAAGAACAGGATGCACCTGGCAAAGCAAGTGTCATAGCAATGAATATCACTTCATTTTTCTTCAT
>NW_024384150.1:0-11704 GCF_016835505.1 Polypterus senegalus
TTTAATGAAATAGAATGCTTTTATTACTAGATCTGTTTAATGAAAAATAGAATGCATTTATTATAAATGGATTATAACATACATTCCAGTAAATGGTGCACTGCAAATATTAATGCTAAATATGATGGAAGAGATGGAAATCAGCTCATTAACATTAAGGACAAGTGTATGTGTGTATCTGTGTCCATCAGGTTGCTAGAGCAAGAAGAAACATTTAAACATAGGTAAAACATGTAGAAGATAGGTCAAAAATCAAAATGATAATAAATATACCAAATAAGGGTCTAAAATATCAAAATTGGTTTAATCGGCCTATTCTTTGTTTGATGTTACATGCCAGGAACCAGAGTGATAGTGACTTTCATACACCCACTCAGGCCACGTGTACTTAGGCTAAAATGCTAAGGACTGAATGCACATACAGTATCAGGAAACCAAAGCCTCCACATGACTAGACTAAAATCACTTAAACGGACCAATGTGGCAGTGACAACCATCACATTTTCCCGGCAAAACACTTCAAATACAAGAGTGGTCAGTTCAATGAGTGATGCCGAGAGGAAGCAGAGAAAATGGGTGGCCACTATGAGAGAAAGGAATGGGGTCTGTGTATTATTATACCAGACAAAAAGAATAACCCATGAATCATATAAAAAATATACTCCCTCTTAGTGTGTTTCTTGCACATTCCTGAAGATATACTGGCTCCTTAATGATTGATTCTGAAATTGGTGTGCGGTGACTGCCTCAGGAGTCTTGTTCAAGGTTATTTCAAGTGCATTGTTGTCAGCTATCAAGAAGTAACTGATTAGAAACCAATGTCCCCAGAACTCATATATTTTCAAAGGAAGCAGGTAGTTCTGTGTCACCACATTGTGTGGATGAGATACTAATCAAAGCAGTCTGATTATTCAAAGGCAGGTGACTCTTTTACAAGACAGGTAAACATTTATGTCCTGTAGACAGCAATCATCAAACATGTAGCAGAATTTTCCAGGGATTTTGCCTTTTCTTTAAAACACTGAATTCAAGCCCATTACACTTTCAAAAGCTTGTAATTATTGAGGATATTTGTATGGAAGGTACCTGGGAAGGGATTACCAGAACAGTGAAGATGGCTGTTTAACACAGACACATGAGTAGGTTCAGTTCTTCTCTTCCTGAATGTGGTTTGACATCATTTATTAAAAGCCATCATATGGGCCTTAATGATTACCTCCTGCCATTGGATCTGTTCGTCTTACTGAGGAATGTTAATATAGTTCTCATGGATCTACCACTCACAGTCCTGTAGAAAGCATTTTAATAAAAATAATTTAAATAAATAAAAAACACCATATCAGTGATTATATTGAATGTTTATGCACAACATCGCCTCAGTCTTTGCTCTGGTCTTTGAAAGCATTTTAAAGATATCTCCAGTGATTTAACAAAGGGTAACATTCACTCCTATCATGAATATAATTAACATCTCATTACAAATCCTTCCATCTCCATATAAAATGATTTCCTGCAAAAGAAAAGTCTGCAGATGGCAAAACAGATGGGAATAAAGAGAACACGGTAAGCATTTGAAAAGTATTTGCAATTTATGTTAACAGACATTTGTTTTACTTCTAAAATATGAAATTTATCTTTCCATTTCATTACTTTTTGAATAAAACAGCACCTGTGATTATTCCTGTAATTAATTATTTTCTTTTTCTTTTCATGTAAAACATTTGCATCTCTGAAAACTAATCAGATAGTCAAAGTAAAATTGGAACAAAATGCTAAAGATGTCATCTAAAAGAGTATTTTATATAATGTATAGTTAATGTATCTATGTAGACATCTGAAATGCTAAGATAAAAAGTGTATGTTTTTATTTATGTTTTCAATATTGAAATAAAAATGCATATCATATCCTATATACATGTATACCTTAATTGCTATGCTCAAGAAAGAAAGCATTTCAGCACATTCCCTTTGCACTGATAAAATGTTTATTGAATTTCTTTTTTTTCCTATCCTTATATTAATATAAGCACACTCCATGTTTCAGTATGCCTTCTATGGGAGATTTTCTTTTTTAGTGTTATACAGTCTAATTTTAAATTTAAAAGTGTCAGGAATAAATGCCAGGAATTCTTACATGATAAGTATTATAAACACAAAAGCCACTGTATCAATTGAACATATTGTTCTGAAGTTCCTGATATGAATCTTTTGAAAATGATAAAATTAACATTTTATATCATTTTATGGTGTGTGGGTGCAGCAATGTGCTGTATCAGTGTCAGCTCCCAACCTCCTCCTCCTCCTGTAACAGTAAATCTAAGTATATAAAAAACAGTATTTATATGTCATATGTCTAGAGTTCCAAAATGGTTATTGATCAATGCTCAAGTTAGAGTTTAAATAAACAACAAATATCTAATTATCTTTTCTGTAAACTCTTTTTTTAGAAAGCTGAAAATCCAGGAAGCTGCTTCCATGAGCTCACAGAGCACAGCATATCCTGTGAATAATACTTTGTGCATCCGAAATGTTTTCCATAAGTGGTTTACAAGACATGCCCTTTGCCAACTGTTTTATATATTTTTTATTTATTACGATATTGTTACACTGCTTTGTAATGTTTTTGTTATTGTATTAATATATTCTGAGCAAAGTCTTCACAATCCAAAATATCTTGCTGTTAGTCATTTAGCCTTTGTTGATTTATGTTCAACTACAGCCATCATTCCTAAACTAATCGAAATGTTTCTTTTTACCTCCAATTTTATAACATATAAAGCGTGTTTGGCTAACATGTTTTTTGTTCATTGTTTTAATGCTGTACAATCACTTTCACTGTTGATATTAGCTTATGACCGATTTCTTGCCATATGCTTCCCTTTGCAATATCACAGCATTAATACTAATAGCAGGATGATAATAATTATATTCTCAGCTTGGATGATTTCTGCTGTTACATTATCTATAATGGTCCTCCTGATTACCAGGCTCAGCTTCTGCAGGTCTACGGTGGTACAGAGTTATTTCTGTGATCATGGACCTGTGTACCGCTTGGCCTGCAATGATTTTTATCCAAACTATATAATGACGTTTCTTTGTCACTGCACTGCTGCTTTTTGTACCCCTGACACTCATTCTCTTCTCATATGTAGCCATTGGAATTGCATTGTCAAAAATTACGACAGCAGAAGGAAGGCAGAAAGCGTTTAAAACCTGTACGTCACACATCATCTTGGTGACAATGTTTTATCTTCCAAAGGCAATTATATACATGGCAGCTCCACTAGTCAGTTTTCATCCTAATGTAAGAATTGTAAGTAATTCATTGTCTGAAATAATTCCACCAATGATGAACCCCATAATTTATACACTGAAAACTGATGAGATGATGGAGTCAATCAAAAAACATTTTATAAGAATACAAGATAAAGACAGAAAAATATAAATTATCAAGGATCTAGAATGATAACTGTGTTATTACATCATGTAATGCTAGGTAAATAAAATACAAAATAATACCAAAATGACTCAACTTCATTTTATTATAATTCCTAAATATGTACATTTTACTTTATTGTTGTCTACACTGAAAATAGAATTTTGTTATTATTTAATAACTGGCTTGTTGAGTTTTGAATTTGTGGAGATTTCTGAACACTTTTTGTCAATTTTGTTGTCTCGACTGCAAAAGAAATCTGCTGTCCACTTCTTGAGGTTTGTGGATACCCAGAAATTAATGATTAGTTCCATGGCATATTGTTATGATATTTCACTCTTAAATTAAAACATTATGATTGACTTATGATTAATGAAGATGAGTAAATTATACTTTTGAGTAAATATTTAATTGTTAAGTGAAAGCCAGAATAAAAACAAACTGCAATACTCTCAGGTATCTTTGTGCGCTTGCTCTTGAAACATGACTGATAGATAGATAGATAGATAGATAGATAGATAGATAGATAGATACTTTATTAATCCCAAGGGGAAATTCACATAATCCAGCAGCAGTATACTGATACAAAGAAACAATATTAAATTAAATAGTAATAAAATGAAAAGAATTAAAATAAAATTAATGTTCGTGATTTACTCCCCGGTGGAATTGAAGAGTGCGATAGTGTGGGGGAGGAACCATCTCCTCAGTCTGTCAGTGGAACAGGACAGTGACAAAAGTCTGTCACTGAAGCTACTCCTCTGTCTGGAGATGACACTGTTAAGTGGATGCAGTGGATTCTTCATGATTGACAGGAGTTTGCTTAGTGCCCGTCACTCTGCCACAGATGTTAAACTGTCCAACTTTAATCCTACAATGGAGCCTGCCTTCTTAACAAGTTTGTCCAGGCGTGAGGCGCCTTTCATCTTTATGCTGCCACCCCAGCACACCATCGCGAGAAGAGGGCACTCGCACACAACCTGTGGTAGAACATCTGCAGCATCTTACTGCAGATGTTGAAGGATGCCAACCTTCTCAGAAAGTATATTCTGCTCTGAGCTTTCTTACATAGAGCATCAGTATTGGCAGTCCAGTCCAATTTGTCATCCAGCTGCACTCCCAGATATTTATAGGTATGCACCCTCTGCACACAGTCACCTCTGATGATCACAGGGTCCATGAGGGCCTGGGCCTCCTAAAATCCACCACCAGCTCCTTGGTCTTGCTGGTGTTAAGGTGTAAGTGGTTTGAGTCGCACCATTTAACAAAGTCTTTGATTAACTTTCTGTACTCCTCCTCCTGCCCACTCCTGATGCAGCCCACAATAGCAGTGTCATCAGTAACTTTTGCACGTGGCAGGACTGAGTCATATTGGAAGTCTGATGTATATAGACTGAACAGGACCGAGAAAGTACAGTCCCCTGCGGCGCTCCTGTATTGCTGCACCACAATGTCAGACCTGCAGTTCCCAAGACACATATTGAGGTCTGTCTGTAAGATAGTCCACAATCCATGCCACAAGGTGTGAATCTACTCCCATCTCAGTCAGCTTATCCCTAAGGAGCAGAGGTTGGATGGTGTTGAAGGCGCTAGAGAAGTCCAAAACATAATTTACAGCACCACTGCCTCTGTCCAGGTGGGAGAGGGATCGATGAAGCATATAGATGATGGCATCCTCCGCTCCCACCTTCTCCTGGTATGCGAACTGCAGAGGGTCGAGGGCGTGACGGACCTGTGGCCTCAGGTGGTGAAGCAGCAGCCGCTCCATGGTCTTCATCAGATGTGACGCCAGAGCAACAGGCCGAAGTCATTCAGCTCACTAGGACGTGATACCTTTGGGACAGGAGTGATACAAGATGTTTTCCAAAGCCTCGGGACTCTCCCCTGTTCCAGGCTCAGGTTGAAGATGCGCTGTAGAGGACTCCCCAGTTCCAACGCACAGGCCTTCAGCAATCGTGGCGATACACCATCTGGACCCGCTGCTTTGCTGGCACAAAGTCTTTTCAGCTCTCTGCTCACCTGGGCTGCTGTAATTGTGGGTGGGGATGTCTCACCTATGCTGGTATCAGCAGAAGGATGGTTGGAGGATGCAGTACTCTGAGGTGAGAGTGGGTTACTGTGATCAAACCTATTAAAGAAGTTGTTCATTTGGTTTGCTCTCTCCACGTCTGTCTCGATGGTGGCACCCCGCTTCGAGCTGCAGCCAGTGATAATCTTCATCCCATCCCACACTTCCTTCATACTGTTTTTCTGCAACTTCTGCTCCAGCTTTCTCCTGTACTGCTCTTCGCCGCCTGAGCTGGACTCGGAGTTCCTTCTGCACGCACTTCAGCTCATGCTTATCACCACCTTTAAAAGCCCTTTTCTTCTGGTTCAAAAGGCCCTTGATGTCACTTGTAATCCATGGCTTGTTGTTAGCATAGCAGCATACTGTTCTTACTGGAACTACAATGTCCATACAGAAGTTGATGTAATCAGTTGTGCATTCAACAGCCTCTTCAATGTTCTCACTATGTGATCTCAGCAATATATCCCAGTCTGTAGTTCCAAAGCAGTCTCTCAGAGCCTGCTCTGCCTCAGGGGACCACTTCCTGAATGAGCGGTGTGGTTGTAGGTAGCCTCACTTCTTGGTTTGTATTGAGGCTGAAGCAGAACCAGGTTATGATCTGCTTTCCCAAGCGCAGGAAGTGGGGTGGCACTGTATGCATATAACGTTGCATATAGTAGGTCGATAGTCCTGTTTCCCCGAGTGTTACAATCCACATACTGGGAGAAGGCAGGTAATGTTTTGTCCAGCATTACGTGGTTAAAGTCTCCAGCCGATTAGCACAAGTGCCTCAGGGTGCTGCATTTGTAACTTAGCAACAGCGGAATGGATGATGTCACTCGCTGTCTCCGCATTCGCTTGAGGGGGGATGTAAACAATAACAACAATCACGTCCAAACTCTCTGGGCAAGTAATAGGGCGCAGACTTACGGCCAACAGTTCGGATGTCCCTGCAGCAAGTGGAGATTTTAACGCGCTACATGTCCTGAGTTGCACCACTTTGTATTGACATAGAGAGCGAGTCCTCCTCCTTTTTCTTTCCACAGGTACTTCGTACTTCTCTGTCCGCTCTAACTGTGCTAAAGCCGGTAGCTCCACGCTAGCATCTGGGATGAGCAGAGTTAGCTATGTTTCACTAAAACACAGCAAGCTGCATTCTCTGTAGGTTCTGACATTTTCACCAGCAGCCAGCCAGTTCGTCGATCTTATTTGTAGTGAGTTTACATTTCCAGGATCACAGAAGGCACCGCGGTTTTATAACGCCATTTTCTCGATTTAATCTTATTTTTTATCTTTGCGCCGCTCGGCTGCCCGATATCGTCTTCTTACCTCATCAGGTAAATAAGGAACCACACGGCATAAGCATTTCTTCTCAGTGCTTTAAGCTGACTTCTTGAATAGGCGATTCTCGAGGTAACAATCCATGTCAAATAGTAAAATAGTAAAAATGTGTAAAAGTGTCAAGGAGCAATTCCACATAAAAGAAAGTGGTAGAAGTGATCAATGAGATAGAGAAAATAGAGATAAAAGGTAAAAGATAAAGTCGTGATCGGAGCTGCTGGAAAGGCTGCCACTTCGGATCTGGCCCGAAATGAAAAGGGTTGTTTAACGTCAATTTAACTAATTTATTTTATTCATATAGAATGCTTTTCCTGATAACTGATTCAAATCGCTCTCTAAGATTTATTAGTACAAAACAGCAACAGTAAAGCAGATAACGTTAAGAAGCAGGTCATTTAAAATGAGAAAATTATCAATGAAGTTTAGTTTGGTTGAAAGCAAAAATTAAACATATGGAACGCTGTCACTATGTTATTTTGTATTCATATATGACATTACTAGTGGATAAAATATTATAATTTCTTATGTAAGACTATGTGTTCACTTTGAACAGTTAACATTTTCCAGGCACAGCTTTAAAACTTCCCTCTGCTGAAAAGAGCACAATTAAAGCTTCATAAAATTGCAGCCCTTTTCCTAGAGTTTAATTCACTTCTCTAAAATATAAAAACTAAATCAATAAAAAGAATAAAAACTAATAGTAAACCTGGATGTATTAAACAATGTTTAGTTAATTTTACCTACAAAATATACTTCTATTTGTAATGAATAGTAAGAAAATAAGAAATAACGCTTCCCATTGTAATTTAATGCATTATTAAAATGTTTATAACCACCTTCAGCTTTTTACAATTATTGTCATATGCTCAAAGTAATCACATATCTAAAAAACATTGCTTGTTGTAGTTTGTAAAAATTGTGTTCATGCCAGGTGCTGCAAGCCTATTTACAGTTGGGCATCTGGTGTGTGTTGTGGACTGCAGGGGCACCAGTGAGCCCAGAACACCAGACACAAGTACCACAGACACAGTTTCAAGCTAAAACAAATTTCTTTATTTGCATAACAATACCTTCACAGGCTCTTAGGTCAGTCCACACTATATAAATCAATAAATCCAATAACTTTCTGTCTCCTTCGACTTACATGCTGAGTGTTGTTCTCTTCTTCCTACTCTTCACTGTACTCAGTGAGGCAAGATTGCTATTTTATGTTGGATCTGGGCTATTTCGATGTCACAACATAGCATGGCAGAAGCATTTCCAGGTCATGTGGATGCTCCAAATTATGAAAGTTTTTCTGCAGAACCATCTGGCAGCACCCAGGGTCCCTGAAAGGGTTATCCTTCAAACTAAAAGTCCCATGTAACTCTACAGGAGTCCTAACTGGGACAATACCAGGTAGTAGCTGCCTCATTTCACCCTGGGGGTAAGCTGCCCCATGAGAACCAATCTCCTTCAGTCCATCCATTATCGGGACCCCTGGCTGGGGTAGTGGCCTAGTGCCATCCCGGCTTGGTTGCCTTCACTTATGCACTCCATCCACATGGATTCCTGACCCAGTAAGGCACCATTCCTCATCTAAGATGAGATGCCTCTCTGTCCATTATGACATCTACAGTGCACATATTTTTTTTGTTAAAAAATAATTTATTTGAAATTAATAACAGTGAATTGAAACAACCAGGAAAATCAACGTTGTACTGGTAGAAATTCGAATTTGCTCTAATCAAAAGCAACTTTTCTTAGTTTACCCAAATTGTTCATTTCATGGTTAAATCAGATTAAATCCTTGAAAAGTACAAAATTTGATTGAGTCCACATACAGTAATTACAACAATGCTTTGCTTTCAAATCAATGTAATTTTATTAAAACAGGTGGCAATTTACGTTAAAAATGTGCCTATACTTTTTGGGGTTTATCCATTATTAAATAAATAGTTTAATACCACAGAGTCACTTGTAGTATTACTATAATACAAGTATTAACATGTAACATTTTTCTCACTTAAAATGTGCTATATAAAATGTTATACTCCTTCAGTGCTGTGTCCTTCTTCTTGATTCTTGTGATGAAGGCCTGAAATCAGAACATCTCCAGAGACTCTCCACCTGATCAGTCCTTGATGATATCTGGGAGCCAGGTGACAAGGGAAATCTAACATGGACATTTCTAGTTTGTTTGTAAATAAATAAATAAATTAGAGTTAAACCAACATGGTCTTCTATACCAAATTACAGCAGTCAAAATAACATAAGTAGGAGGTGGCAAAAAGTACCCTGAAAATGTTGTTTTCCAAGACTCATGGAAGCCCCAAGAACTCATACAGGCGCTGGAATCGCAATTTCCATAAGCCCAGAGTGTGCTCTACAGCAATGCAAGTGCTTTGGGGTGGTATTATACCTCCTTCATCCACAGATTGGAAATTCAACTCTGGAGAGAATATCCACTGTGTGTGGCAGTAGCAGTCCACCAGAAAATGCACCATCAGTTGCCATCTGACACACTATAGAGTTGGATCAGACATTAGCATTGTGTGTACTTCCAGGCCACTTTGCCACAATGTCTGTAAAAAGTCTCAGATGGTTGCACATCACCTGGAAATTTAGCACTGAGGACCCTTTTTGTCAAGTGTAGATGGGATTCAAGAAGCTAAGAGTATAAAAAGGGATAAGCGTTTCATCCATTGTACCTACTGTACAATGCCTGTTACCTGCCACTGTATATAGCTATGCGATGGTGCCATAGTAATCTGGTCAGTGAATGCACAGTGTAATAAGAATGAGTCGGAGACATCATAAAGATTTTGGGCAGCCACCTGTATAATTGAATCGGCTGCAAAGTAGTTTAAATAGCACGATGTGCTTAGTTCAGAGTCCAGAACAGAACTTCCTGTACTGAGGCAAGATGGCAGTTTTAAAGGGCTGGAAGGGAAATGATGTCATCTATGCTGGAACTGGGAGTGGGGTTCTTGTGCCCAGAAGTGACGTCATTCTTGGGGCCGGCAACAGGCGGGATTCCCGGAAAAGGTCTGCAAGGGACTGAGAGATATAATCAGTACACTCTGCCACCCCCTGGCCTGGCGTAGAACTACTAGTGTTTAGGCCCTTCAGCTGATTCCCATGCACATGTATGACAACAGATTTGGACACAGCAGCCCTGTTGAGTCAAGCAAAACTGATTTAGCTTTTAGCACAGGTGGGGTTCAATCACAGGAGCTCCATTGCTCTAGTTGTAAAAGACGCGTTCTTCTGGTCAGCCAGGTCGGAAAGGGAGGGGCTAAATGGCCCCACTGGACAGTTTATCAGCACTGACGGTAGAGAAGGAAAAAAGGATGTTAGCGACAGCACCCTGACGCCCCTGGGAAAACCCCTGAAAAACGTTGACAGACTACCTTCACATTGCTCCTTACCTTACTTGCACTCTAACGTGTGATAAACCTCTTGCGTGGTACTCCGCATACTTAAAACCTTGTACAACACCTGTCAGCTTTGGAATTGATTGTTTGCTTTTCTTTCTCTCTCTCTCTCTGACATTCTCTGTTCCTAGAGTATTGTCATCTCTGTCTTGTTATGGAGCACGTTTAAACTTTTGAAAAAGAGACAAATGTTCATTTGCAGTGTTTGAATAAAGTCCATCTCTCTACAACCTCCTGTGTTTCTGTGCAAATCTGTGACCAAAGCATGACAAGATATATCTCTCTCTCTCTCTATATATATATATATATATATAGCACCCAACCACCATATACAGGCAAATAATAATATAACTACAATAATAATACACAACTCTTTCCTCCATACCTCCCCAGCAAGCTCTGTCATCTACATCTCAACTCTTGCTTGCCTTTTATACTCCTTAACCCAGAAGTGCTTCCTACTTCCTTCCCGGACTTGCCAGCAGATGGAGGGCTTGAGATTTCTTCAGCCTGGAAGTACTTAGGCTTCCGTCCCGTAACTTGGGAGTACTTCCCGGCTATACAGAAAGTAAAAATCCCTAGGTCTTCCTGCAGTGTCTCCTCGTGGCATCAGTGTACCCTGCAGGGCTATGAAGCCGAACTCCAGATCCCATGGTGGCAATCCCAAAATGGGGCACCGCTATTTTGCAGGAAATTGCCATCTAGCATCCTGAGGCAGCAGTATCCCAAAGAAGTTGCCTTCCCCATCCTTCCATTCTTGGGCATCCGGACAGGTTGAGCTGCCTGCGTCCATCACAATATATACTTTGGGTG
This sequence comes from Polypterus senegalus, assembly GCF_016835505.1. Taxonomy (NCBI): domain Eukaryota; kingdom Metazoa; phylum Chordata; class Cladistia; order Polypteriformes; family Polypteridae; genus Polypterus; species Polypterus senegalus. The sequence continues at coordinate 11,054 of NW_024384150.1, forward strand.
TCCTTGCATGGCTGAGCTGGAAGTGCTTCCTCATTACTGTGTGTCACCAATAAATAGTAAACACCTTACAGAGCAGGTGTTTGCTTTCTGAAACAGTGGCATGAGGACAAAAATTACACCTTCAATGTCAGCAAAACCAACAGCCTTCATGAAGTAGGAGGCAGACCACACCTCTATCTACATTTAAATATCTTAGAACATAATCACTCATGACCTGAAGAGGGCAAAACACATCTCAGCTAATACTGAGCAGGTACACTAATAGTTTTACTTCCTTACATGTCTAATGACAGAACTTTTGTTTTCATCTGTTACTTCTGCAAATGCATAGTGGAGTGTATCTTCTGTGACTGCAAGCACCCTTGTTTCCGCGTCATAATAGTACAGGTACACAGTTCTTACAATAACTTCAAAATCAGAGGATGGGATCCAAATTAGGAAAAAATGGGAACTTAAACAAAGAGACTGATGCATGAATGGAACAAACTCACCCATTAGAAGGCAAGTTGGAAAATTAAGCAAGTTTCTTTCCACAAAACTGAAACCAGTCATCCTTAAAACCATCATGATAATATGGCATAATCGATCTGACAGATTCATCTGGCTACATAAAATTTTTGGCTGCATGCAATGAGAAGTGTATCGCTACGC
>NW_024384151.1:0-11330 GCF_016835505.1 Polypterus senegalus
AATATACTCATCATCGGAATCTGTCTATCATTTACTTGGTTCAAAATTTATTATTTCAAGGAAAGAAAAGCCGAATGATTAATCTTAACGGCAATTATATTACTCTTTTTAAAAACCCCAGGGACAAATTGCAGATTAATTACTACCTTGGCCTGCCAAATGTATCCGAGGCGTGTTAAGTTCTTTTTGGAGGCTTTCGAAGATGCTACAAAACTACCGTACGGTTATCTCTTAGTGGATTTAAAGACACAGACCCGCGATGAACTGCGTTTAAGAACAGGTCTGTTTCCGCCCGACTGGCCGGTCGTGTACACGGTGAAAAGATAAAAGAAGGTGGTCTGAGTCAAAGTTACATATTCTGTCAGCATGTTGGCCAGAATAAGCAGAAACCTAAAGCTTCTCAAGGCCTTACTCCGTTGCTCTTGTCGCTGCCGTAAAATTCTTATAAATGCCTCTACTGACGATTTAATTAATGCTTTGTCCGAAATAGCCTGTAATACTTTAAAAGGTAATATACCTCTTTCGCTCAAACAGTTTAAGCAACTCAAGAAGCATAAAAGATCTGTCAGAAAAATAAGTGACAGAAAACTAACCTTAAAAAAGAAGAAAGCTATTCTGAACCAGAAAGGAGGCTTTTTGGGAGCTCTTTTAAGCATCGCCGTGCCATTCATATCCAGTTTACTAGCTTCTAGAGCATAAACATGGAATACGCTCAAAAAATGTATTTGGTCCCGCAGTAACAAATGTCTCTTTTTCAGCAAAAGAGTGCTAACCTGAACGATCTCTTGAGTGCCACGGAAACTGAACTGGACAAAGAAATGAGAAACGTCCTGCAATGCTGTGATATAGGGGCTGACGAGGAGGTGAAGCTTTACACTTCTATCTTGCAGAGATATCTGACGCTAGTTAAAAAGGCCGATAAAAAAATTAGCAGTCTGACGCTCGTATTACCAAAAGAAGAAAATGGCGAGGGGGGCACTCGAACAGTCAAGGTGTCTGAGGACAAGTTTTGGCAAGAGGTTTTGAGAAGCGCGCCTGTAAAATCAAAGAAAAATGTTGAATTTGTTTTACATAAAATGTCCGTTAATCCCCATCACGCGTTTTGGAATAATCGTGGAGAGCTGTTGTTAGAAGGTAAACCTTTGGTCGGATCCAACATGGTGGATTTGGTCCGTAATCTGACCGCTTCTCATACAATACCTGAACATAGGAGACCGCGGGGGTGGAAGGAATTTGTAAACGCCATGGCTGGTTTGAACATTCCATTTTCTGTTATACCTAATGATGAAATGAGAGAACTCCTTGAAAGTTTTAAGCCACCCGCCGCCCCTCCCTGCTTATCAAACAGAAGTTAGCCCCTACCGACTGAAACCGAGAAAAAAAAGACTGGAATGGATTGCTTATTAATTTGCAAAATTATTTGTTTTATTACATACAATTTTATCTTATTACAGAGTGTCGTCATCCTTTAACCATCTATTGAAATATTTATAGGTTCCTGATCTTTGCACACAAGGGTACTGATAAAAACAGAGTCCCGGTGAAGGAAACCAGGAACGAACAAATTTAGAGACCATAGAGTCATTACTATTCACGTTCTTAGAATACTTTTCTTATTACAGAGGTGTACAGGGGACCTTTTCCTCTCTGATGCAGATAGAAGAGGCAGTGTTGACCGCATTTGTCTGAGAACCAACTTTGAAGCTGTCGGTTATTGTAAATGATTTGTTTACAGTTTTTGCTTAAGAAATGGTAAATGTCTTTCGGGAAGTAGATAAAGTCCGGAGGATTTCCATAGGAATCAAAAAACTCCCCATTTCCGTCTTCTGTGAGGTAAATCCCCAGCCAGTGTTCTCCGGTTTGGGTTTGACGGTGAATATTCGCTACAAACATGGCCGGCAAGCCGTTATTTTTTTCCGGTAGTTGATCACACGCCAGCACACCGCAGAAATATCTTTCGGTGAAGGGGTCTTGGGTCAGTAGTTCTGTTAATTGTTTTGTATTCATGGTGTTTATTAGTAGTCATACAGAACATTATGTCTCTGGTTGATTTCAATAATGTTGTCAAAGACCGCATATACTATTAGATTCATGGTCCGAGGGAGAGGGACGCGAAAGCATAATTCAAATCTCATGTTTCCAGTTTTAACTAATGAAAAATGATCACCGCATTCTTGATCGAGGGTTAGATCAAAAGCGAAAAGAGTATATCCTTGCGAGAACTCTGAACGGCTGATAGCCAGAGTTTGATCCTTTAAATGCTTACCAGTGGCCAATACCAGGTTATAATATTCTCTAGCACTATTGCCGCTTACAAAGTCTGGTTGAAAAGAAAAAGGAAAGAAATTGAACGGGCTCCGTGTATAAGAACCCGAAAAGGCCTCATTATCCACCATGCCAATCACCACATACTTTGGTAGTTGACCCAGAAACAGGTTTTCTTGATTACTCGGATTCCCGCGGGCATACTGAATACTTTTATATTTACCCTTTCCCCAGGGTATTTAGCAGTGGCTGATGTAAGGGCATGAGCGTGTCCTAATTTCACGGCCAGTGAAACTTTTACTTTTCTTACAAACAGGGAGGCTGATGTTATGATTACTCTGTAACGTTTGGCATCACCAGACATTAAGCAGAATTCATCTTTGTTCCGAACCATTTTAATCTTCACATCTAGGCAGTTCAATAGTAGCTTTTCCTGAAAAAAGAGATCTGTATGTATGTGCCCCAGAAGTTCAACAGTCCTGCTACCGGCTGTATAGGCGCTTCTGTTATTAAAAACAATGTTTTCTCCGTCGGGGTCTGTCTCTTCCAATTTGTTAAGTGTATCTTTGTAAAAAAAGTCCTGTAGCAAACTGAGAATGAAGAGTCTCTTGGCTGTAATTTAGCAGGCCTTCTAAGACCGCTTGGTAAGGATAACAATTTGAACTCTGTGATATTAGACGGTCCCCCAGGGGTGACCTCAACTTGGGAAAACGAACTGGCTATAGGGTAGTTGACAAATCCGACCGAGGTATGTTAGTCCCGTCAGCATTCACTATCTTTCCCCTTAGGTGTAGAACAGTGTTATTCAAGTTAAGGTAATCTTCCCCATTTCCGGCTATGAGAAATTCTAGCGGAGCTACTTCAGAGATGGCTTAGAGTGGTGGGACTTCAATGTATATACTTTTATCTACACTCGTTTGAGTGAAAGGCATCGTAAACAAATCCAGTTCAGATTTAACACACTCTTCGGACATTCTGTGTACGAAAGCCATCTTCTCTTAAAAAATGTCTCTCTTCTTTTTGCTTGCTTTAGTCTTGTTCCTCTTCTGACGACGTTTAGATAATGCTGTAAAAATGGTGTGCCTGGCCTTTTTAGCTGGCGGGGCCTGATGCGACCCCAGTGGTTTCTTGCGTTTTGTCTTTCTCATGACCATCAAGCCCGCTCCCTCCGCTTTTCTAAGACTCCTTATAAGTTAAACCCCGAGTTTGATCAGGATGCGCTCCTAATATTCGACCCAGCTGTCCTTTTAAGTGTATAGTTTCATCCTTTTCACCCGGTACGACGTAGACTCTTCTTTCCACAGCATTATAACTGAATTTTGCAGGGTTCTCAGAAGGGACAAAGCCAACTGCAACATCTGTCAAAGTGGGCAGGCTTAAGGTTGTCGAAGTCATAAAAGACAGGTCGTGAATACCTTTGTAATATCTGTATGGAATGTAGTAATGTTTTTTTACCCCCGGAGCCGAAACGTAGAATTTGTTATCCGGTTTGTCTATGGTATTTCATGTATGTGGGACCTGAATTTCGGCTAGACCGACTTCCCAAGAACCTTCTAATTCTATGGGTTTAGCAAGCTTCGTCGTAAAATTGGAAATTGTGTTGTTAGGGAAAATGTCTGAGGAAGCGTTGCTCGGTAGAGTCACAAAAAAACTTTTGTGCTCCATCGTATACCGCTAGAGAATGAAGAGTCGATTAGGAGCACTGTGGATTTTATTGAACATCTAGGGCCTGGCTCTCCGGTATCCAGCTGTTAAATTGTTCTGGCCAGCTGAGTAATTTGACTAAAATGAGTCGTTTTTTATTCTTAACTTTCCTAGCCAGTATTTTTTCGATCCTGTAAACGTCTGTGAATCCAATGTTTAATTTTCTGTAATTCAGGGTCGTAAAAGGATCCTACAATCTCTTCACCATCGTAGTCTTTCAGTTTGTACACCGCCGGTGCCCTAGGTACAAGTTCAGATACAGTAAAGATTTCATCTGAAAATGTTTGTTCATAACCTTTCTCAAAAGGATGTCTGGTTTTAGACACTCTAACTGTGTCTCCTACTTTGAACTTAAACAACGGCGGACCCGGGGGGTTGGCTACGCCATATACATTTTTTAAAACTTTCCAGGAATTTAATGTGTTTACATCGGAAGGAGCCATTTTTTTGCTTTGATGATAACTTTTGTTGTAAGAGTATACTAGATCCGGCAATTTATCGATGTAGGTTCTCGTGTTATAAGCGCTGAAATATTTCCACATTTTTAGATTTTAGTTTGCGGTTAAATCTCTCCTCCACGGAGGCCTTTAATTTCCTGTGGTGAAATGTTTTATTCCAATCTTCTTTAACAGCTTTTGAAAATCTCGGTTGAAAAACTTTCCCCTTATCGCTCTGGAACTTCTTTGGAGTACGCCCGGCGCTCAGAATGTCTTGGAAGGCTGTTGTCACTTCCTTACCCGTTTTGTTCTTCAGGGGCCATGCCCACGCATACTTAGAAAGTACGTTGATACATGTTAACAAATATTTATAACCCAGATTATGCTCGGACACATTTGTCATGTCCGCTAAATCCATCTGCCATTGCGAGTATATATCGGATACATAAACCTTATTTCTCCTAAAATGCCTTCTAGCGGGTTTGTGAATTGTATAAGCATATTGACCGGATAACCAATCCGACACCTGTTGATCATTACTTTTCTGACCCGAAACCTCAAGAGCTCTTTTCAAAGAGTCTTTTCCCCCAAAGCTACCAGGATTTGCCAGGTTATAATAAACTTTTTTCAAGTAAACCTCCATCGCTGACGGTGAAAGAAAAATGTGAATGGTTTAAAAATCAAATGAGGCTTTATTGGTAATTTTCAAAACATTATTCAAATTTCATAACAGCAGTATTAAAAACATTATTAAAACATTTCATAGCACCGGCACATTGAGTTCAGACACTTCGTCTGATTTTTCTATGTCGTACTCCCCGTAAAACCCCAAAGGTGCATCGGTCATGTCAGGTACAGAAAAATGCCTTTTAGAGAAACCATCAGCTATTTCACGTATTTTTAAATAATAGGGATCATCCATGTTGTGAAAGGCTTGTACAATAGCCTCACTAACAGAATGTTCCTTTTCCAGTTCATCTACAGCATTTTGAACAAATGAATGAACCTTGTGAAAAGGCGGAAAGATGTTGAAGCATCCTAGAGTCTTTATGGCCAGTCTCCTGAGCCACGGTTTGTGGAAAATAGTCAGAACCTCTTGAAAGCGGCCAACCCGTTAAACAGAGTCAGACTCAAACAGATACGTATGCTGCGTCTGGCTGGGGTGGTCTATAGAACAACCTTGACAGGTGCTTTTTAGGTCCTGATCTACTATGTCCAGCAGAGCCGCAATCAAACTCTTGATCAGTTTCAGAGTCTTTTGAAGTGTTTCAGCCAGGGGCCTGTCAGTTTGTTCAATGTCCATGCTCTCATAATCAGAATCCTGGGACGATTGCTTCCAAGCGGCCAGAGCATCTACCAAGTCGTCCACAGTCCCTTCTTGATGCATGGTCTGCATGGCTATCTCTTCAGCGCCCGTTAGGCTCCCCAGAGCATCCTCAGCAGGAACAAAAAAGTCAGGTACTGTACGGTTCTCCAGGAGACTGTCCAGTCAATACATATCATCAGGGGCAGGAAACTGAGGTTCGGGCCAATAAATCTGGGGCCTCGTGTATAAACGGTGCGTACGCACAGAAATGTTGCGTAAGAACTTTTCAACGTTCAAATCGCAATGTATAAAACCTACACTTGGCGTAAAGCCACGCACTTTTCCACGGTACCTCATGCCTTGTCGTACACAAGTTCTCCGCTCGGTTTTGCAAACTGGCGGCACCCAGCGTCAAAGCAATGGTATTGTTCTTGTGTGATTACTCATTATTTTCATGACACGGCTTTATAAATACACAGAATCTAACCGCATATTGTTTATTAGTGTAATGCATCTGATTGTAATTAACTCGTAACAATATAATGGTCCAGGGAACAGCCATAGTATTCCAAATACCATAACTGCTCTCACTTCTCCTTCTTCTTCTTCTTTCAGCTCCTCCCGTTAGGAGTTGCCACAGCGGATCATCTTTTTCCATATTACTCTCACTGCACGACTCGGAGTATTTATATCACTGTATCTGAGTGTGAATCACAGCAGCAGCTGATCGGAAAGAGAATTATCGGTATACAGCTTTAAGGACACGCTGTCTCAGCCACTGCAAAACGTTTTAAAGCCTTTCCTGTACAGACCTCGCGGTTCAGAAACAGTTTAATCCCAAGAACTTTAAATGCACTCAATCAATTGCTCCTTGTAGAACTGTGTGTACTTATAAGTACAATTACCCCACTGTAAACTTGCACTACAGTTATAATATTACACAACCTGAGTCACTTTATAAAGCGCGTATTTACATATGATGACGATATCATTTTTAAGGTGAAATGCAGCAAAATATGTTTGTTAAATTATACACATAAAACTTTAAATTCATTTAAATAATCTATATTCTTCACTGGGAGTGTTGTGAAGGATAGAATAATTAAACATGTACTACGAAGATATTTCAATGTTCTTTAAACGTTTTGAAGAATCGGCGCTAAGCTTACAGATGGCTTAACGTCTATTACAGAGCTGATTGTGTGGCGATCGGTTACTTGGGGAAAGAAAAGCAAGGACTCTTGGGGCGGCCACGCCAATATATATTGAATATAAAACAGAAAGAGAAAATAACAACACAGCTAAAAACGCAGCGACAAATTTCGACAAAAGATAAATGCTTGTCATGAGCACGAGGCTCATGAAACACGTTTAATAATGTGCTTTAGCTCCTATCATCATGAAAATGACATCACGTATACATCTCAGTATTTTAGTTATTCAGAGAGCTGTAATATCACAAATGTAATGGATTCTGTGTCCAGTTGGAGGAAGAGAGCCAGTTTAAGAAGCAAGTAGTGATTCACACACATAGAGCACATACGAGTACAAGATCAAATACAAAACAAAGCATTTAACGTGCTACTTTAATTACGATGTGATTTGAGAAACTGGCTAATTAAACGATTTTAAGATGAAGTTTATAATGTTCTACTAAATGACAAAATAAACTACGTAATTAAAGTGGAAATGTCGAGATTGAAGTTGACATTTCGTGCTTTTTCCCCACCGTGTGCCTTTTTTCTCTGTACCCTAATAAACTTGCTTATGATACTCAGACAGTGGGCTACAACTCTTCTTTTCACGGCAACTTCGATATGTGACTTCTTTTTTATTTCCGGCACTGTGCGATTTTGTGAATGTGAGCTTTCAAGTCTCTCCAACACGCTATGTCACTCGATCAACTTCATTTTGTTGATTATACCACGGTTTATTTGAAGAAATAGTATATTTTTCCTTTGCCTCCACTTGGTATTCGCTGAAATTCTTATATTTTCCCTGTGCTTTTCCCATTGTCTTTTCACAGAAGGCTGCGCTTAAGGGCGATTTATATTGATTTGCATATTCAAATAGGCGTAATTCTGGGAGGATTTGGGGCGTTACATAATGCGCGTTGCACGAGCGTTAGTTTTGACGCTGATCGGGATTTATGTAACGGAAGAACGTGGAAGTTGGAGTACGCACAGATTCCTGCATCTGGATTTTTCTGTGCGTAAACACATTTCGGCTTTTGTGCTTACGCCATGTTATAGTGCGAGTTCTACGCACGGCGTTATACATGAGGCCCCTGGTCATTTGAGGGCATCAGAAGATCCAGCCAAGACGGTGGGTCTGAAGGAGAGTTGTTAGGAGCAGAGTACTCGGAGTTAGGTACGATGTCGTCGGGCCAAAACAGGCCATTAACTGCCGCTGTCTGTTCCATAGACCAACAGGCCTGATCAGGAACGTAGTTGGCGGGGTGCTGGTTGTTACCCGCCCAAAACACATCGTTGTCTGTCAGCATCTGGTCTGCCGCAGAGTAGCCGGGCTGTAGGTTAGGGTCGATCATATCGTCGGGAGTAGAGTAGGCGGTGTTGGCTTGAAGGTTAGCCGGCCAAAACAGGTAGTCAGCGGCGGACATATGTTCCATACCCCCGGAGCTTGGTTCTTCGGAGCGCATCAAAATGTCGGACTTCTGCCATCTCAGAGGCCGAGAGAACAGGGAGACAACCGGCCCAGCTAGCACCAGCTTCGGAAGGGTAGTTAGTTGAAGACATCTCGATAGGGTTTTAGGTTAATGTAGACAATGGAAAAGACCTCTGTATTTATCTCCCCTCACTTAGCGGGCTGTTGACTCCCAGTTTTCTTCCTCCTCCTCTGAGCATGAATTATTCAACATGCTAAACTCCTCCTTCAATTTTCTTTTAATTCTTTTCATCTGGTCGGACAGTTTTCCTTGATAAATAGCTTCATCAATATTTGGCATAAGAGCTTTAAAAAAAACCTCCAGTCTTTTATAGAAAAATTAATTTCACTTACTCGCTCCTTTATCACATTTTCTTTATCTTCCTCTTCGTGACCGGCTTCGTTTATAATCGGGAAGGATAGGCTCCTTCTTGGAAACAGTGATCGTGAGCTGTCCCTCGGCATTTTTTTTACCTCTACCCGGCACAAAGCACAGTTAGAATCGTACCAGACAGAGCTGAAGTGTGGTTCCCGTAACTCCCGCAACGTTCTACTGAACGCCCTGTTTCCTTTCAGTTTCTTAGGAGCGTTCAAAAGACCGTCCATTCTGTTTGCTTTTGTGTGTCGTGGCGTTTTCACTAAGTGACTAGAATTTTATACAAGAACTCTTTCGTCTCCTCCCACAGTCGGAGTTGGAAAGGGGTGGAGCAATACGCCTCTCCCTAACCCTATAGGTGGATAGAGAGATAAAGGTGTAACTCGTGGGCGTGAGTATTGTTTACGAAAGACCCACCCTAAAAGGTGGGGTTTAGAGATGATCAATTATGACGGTGGTCCAACCCCCCAGGGGGGGGTATAGTTCATATTTTTATATTTTCATATTTGCATAAATCATATTTTATATTTGCGGCGGGGCTTAAAGTCATCAATCATATTTGGGGCGGGGCTTAAAGTCATCAATCAATCTAACTCCTCTTTTGACAGTTGCTTTCTATATGTACTACACTTGCATGTGATAAGCCACGGGAGAACTCTGGTTTTGCAGGTTTTGAATGTGATTCATTCTCATGTGTTCTTGACCCTGACCCTATAGAAGATCTGCCAAAAGTTATGAAGCAAAAGGTAGCATTGCTGTCATTAAAGTTAGAAAATCTTGTACATGTTCCAGCCGTAGCTATTGATGAGATCCTGGATGAGCTTGCATACATACTAACGTCTGCATCTGTTCCTGTTACCAGAAACATTGTTTCCAAAATATTCCAGAAAAAAAATGTACAAGTTGATAAGTCTGTCATTCAAGAGTTTGCTGCTGCGGTATGTGCATCAAATCCATTAGTAAAAGCTATTGGAAAAGGGAGTCACCTTGCTTCAAGTTTCAAACGTAAGCAGTACTACAAAGAATTTATCAGTGTTGTTGAGTCTGTTGAATTTGTTCTGGACATTAATAAAAGCAGAGTATTTTATTATATTCCAATATTACCATTCTTACAGCAGTTACTTAATAATGAAAATGTAATTAAAAATTTAGTTGAAACTCAGAAGGCTCAGAACAATGTAGATGATGCAAATCACATGCAATATAAGACCACATGGGATGGTCAGTACTTCAAGGAATATATCTTTCTTTCGGGGAAGGAACTGCAAATTTTATATACAGTATTGATGATTTTGAAATTTGCAATCCCTTAGAAACATCTGAGAAAAAAAAACTCTGTGGTGTATATTGGATCCTCAGTAATTTACCACCAGGCTTGAATTTAGCCCTTTCTTCAATTTATTTGGCTATTCTGTGTAAGAGCAGTGATTTAAAGAGCTATGGGTATGAAATATTGTTAGAACCTCTTTTACAAGATTTGGTTACCTTAGAAGAGCAAGGCCTTTTTATTACTCACTTTGATGAACTTGTAAAATGAACAGTCCAGCATATAATAGCAGACAATCTAGGTGCCCATGGTATTGCTGGCCTTACTAAAAACTTAACAGGGGAATATGTGCCGATTTTGTATTGGAAAGAAGTCTGATATTCAGTGTAAAGCTGTTCAGATAGGTGCTTTCGGCCTCTGAAAGAAGGAGACCTACAACACACACCTTAAATCTATAGACGAGAATGGAACAATCCTTTGTGCAGTGAAAAGGAAGTACGTATTAAAAGAACACCTTTCTCATTTTCACGTTAGTACAGGCTATCCTCCAGACATTGTACATATGTTTGAGGGTGTTGTTCCAGTTGAGTTGGCTCGCTGCTTAATTCAAGAAGAATTTGCTTAATTATGTCTAATTTCACAGAAGAGTTTTCCATAGTTACAACTTTTTTGCAGAGATTTATTTGTTGGTTTTTTGAATGCATTTGTGAGCATTTCACATCAATGTCAACTTCCAATACGAAATATTTCCAACCTAACCAGATTAGGAAATTTTAATTCACACAAAAAAGACCATTTTGTAACGTAGTTACGACAACATTTTTTGCAGAGATTTGTTGGTTTTTTGAATGCATTTGTGAGCATTTCACAGCAATGTCAACTTCCAATACGAAATATTTCCAACCTAACCAGATTAGGAAATCTTAATTCACATAAAAAAGAACGTTTTGTACCATCGTCTTTGGACAAATGATCTTTATTTCTTTGTGTAAATAAAATTGATTTTGCCTTAATGGAGGAAATCAGAGGCCCAACTACACCTTGCAATTTCAGTTCCTTTCCACCGCTGCGAGAAGCACCACTTGTGACATCTGGGGGTATAGCTCAGTGGCAGAGCATTTGACTGCAGATCAAGAGGTCCCCAGTTCAACTCTGGGTGCCCCCTTTGTTCTCCCATATTTGGCCAATCTCCTATAGTTGAAAGCTATGATTACCTCACAAATGCAGATTTTCCATAGTATGATTTTTGCAGAATTAGGGGACATTGAATTTGCTGTCAATTCCAATTTCTTGAATTTCACATAAGACGTT